>NW_010428404.1:0-10547 GCF_000710305.1 Buceros rhinoceros silvestris | reverse complement strand
TTATATATTTGTATAAAAAAAACTCTTCAAAACTTTGATCACTGTTTCTCATCTAGAAAGTAGCCATTGGAGAGATCAGTTACTTTTAATCAATTTTTAAGCATGTTCAGAGGATTTATTGCATCATTGGGATCCAAGTGGAATTTTAGATTATCATGTAATATTTTGGTTGCAGCTGCAGTGGATGCAGCTTTGGATGCCCACCTGTGCCCACGTGCGACTTGTTTGTGAGCCTCACATGGACGTGGATAGGTGATAGGCTCCAAGGGGCACAGGGAAGGAGCACTGTTGTGACCTTATCCTTTTTGGTGGCTAACACTTGGTGCCTCTGTGCGCTGGCAGCATCCCAGGCAACCACAGCAGCAGTGGTCAGAGAGACCCCTATGCCTGTCAGTGGGCAGCACAGGCAGCTGTACCTGTCGTCTGCCAGGTACGTCCCTGTAGAGCAGGGATGGACAGAGATTCAGATCCTTTCAGGAGTGTACCAGAAAGCATCCTCAGATTTTAAATGGAAAATGCCATAGAAAAAGCAACAGAGAAAACCACAAAATAACGCTGGCTGCTAAGGGATTGCTTTCCCAAACATCCTGGGAGGGAAACCCCAAAGTCCACCCCCTTCAGCTACTGTCAGAGAAAGTTCTGCTTTCTGAAATCTGGAGATAAAAGAAATAAGATGCAAGACTTCTTGTGATGCATAGGCCTGAGAAATATTTGTCTGCTGTAGCTGTCACTACGTTTTGCAATGAATACCGCCCTTCTCCCACCCGCCTGTTCCCTGCCAGCTTATTGCTCTTACCTGAGTCACAATCACCAAGTCCTGGTAGGAGTAAGTTTTACCATCAGAGAAGAATGTGAGGCTAAATTCCTTCATGTTTCTAAAGAACTTTGAGGTCCCCAAAATGAAAGGTCCAGTAAAGCGCAACATTGTCTTCTCCTTGGGGCAAGGTAAAAATTGGGGTGATCTGCAGCTGAGGAAGACTCCCACAGCTCTGACATGGAGGAGAAATACCAGCACATATTCAGGTCTACAAAGTCATCATTCAGCTCCTGCAGCTCCCTGGTTTTTATGAAGTGGAACAGGTCCATATGATGAAGTTTATTCTGGGACAGCATCATTCTGCGTTCTGCATTCATGTCCCGAGATGTCTACTTTTCCGTTTGGAACGGCAGCAGTGGCTAGCTGACAAGGAGAGCCGCTTCTTCCCTAGGGCCGCTTGGGAACCACTTGTGCAGCCTGTGCAAAGTCTACTGCAGCTGCACCATAAATTGAGACTTTGGGCTCCCTGGTTTTACACCACGATCTTAAATCTCTTCCAAAGATGTGATATGCATCTTCTCCAGCTGTTTCTCTTCATGTCTCAGCGCTTTCTTTTGTGACAGAGAAATGGCCTAATGGAAAGACACTAGAAGCATATTCCATTATATCTGTACATCCTAAATCAAACTTGGAAACCCTCACAGGCCATTAAGTGTCTCTGTAGCTTCCAGAAGTGTTCAGGCTGTCTGGTGGAAGCATGCTGGCCTGTTTCTACTGGTTTCATGTGAGGAGTATGGTCCCTAGGCAACAGAGGCTCAGAGCAGCTAACTGCTAGCGCCTGACCTGCCTGTCTTCCATCTCTGTGCTGCTGTTCTAGCAGTGCCAGTTAAAAATTATTTTCATGATCTCATATTTAGACAGAAGAAAAAATGTTGCTTATGGGAGTTCTGGAAAACCTCGACTCTGATAAGGCTCTGTGGTTTAGAGTCAAGTTCCCCTTGCTGTATAATTGATGCAATTTTGCTTTAAGACTCTATTCTTAACTTAATGATTCACTTTTGGAGTCTGGGCTGCAACAGAAAATGCAACGATATACACATTACAAAATGTTTTAAACAATGAGAGAACATTGTCTTTCTTAAACCACCTCTTCTTACACTACAAGATCCCTATTTCTTGTTGAAACTACAGCCCTGTTATACTCTTCCAGCTGTGGCAACAAGACATGGATGGTGTATGAATTACATTTATGTCATTTTTAGTGCAAACAAATACAAGTGCTCAAGTTTTCCTTCTTCGCTGGGCTTTGAGGTAGAGACATTCATGCTGCGATTGGTCCAGTTTTCTTTCTGTAGAGAGGAATAAAGATAGCTAGACCATATGAGTTACCTACTTCGAATCTTAAAAAGCTCGTCAACACGCCCAGTCATTAACATACAGTACAGTGCGATATGCCCTCCACTTCGCTGAGAAAATATCAGAGTTTGCGAGAGAGCAATGAGTACCATATGTCTTCATCTCACTGACCATAGCAATGTGCTGAAAAATAACAGTATTTCCCTTCTGTTTAGGCAGATAAACACAAAGTTATGTTTTCCTAGCTTGGACTTCCAGTCTCAGCCCCATCCAGACATGAGCAGGGATGTAAAAATGAAACAGCGCTGTCACGAATCTCAGGCAGGGCTCCTCCTTGTTAGGCAAGAGAGGAGAAGTATATATATATTCATTCAATCTCTTGCAACTTCAGGAGTCCTTGCCAGAGTGCAGGGGTGTGTCTACATGAAATAGTGAAGTGGATCATTTACCCTGCGTATTTCTTACGTTCATGAAAGAAGATGAACTGTTTAGAGAGTGTGCTTGTCACCTTACTGAAAGCCAGCCAGGGTACATTGACTCTGACGTACCCTTCCACAGGTTCACCTCATTAATTTTACACCTAAGATGAAATGCCTGACCTGCTGGTGGGGGCTGTCACCACAGAGCCACCTCAGTGGGCTCTAGAGGGAAAAGACTGCTAATTCAGACACGATACCCAACACACTTATTTACAAGTAGAATTTCCCCCAAAATAATCAGCTTAACTTTCTAGAAAATGGACCATCTAAACTTGGTCCATTGCCAGGATACTGCACTGATACTTCTGGAGAAGTCCAAGAGAAGAAGTGCAAGATCCTCTGTTAAAGATTCATGGGCTACCTGCAGTGTAGGTGCGGAAGGAAGGGTAAAGCCGCACAATAATTTTGGAGTGAAGTACTTGAATAAATGCCCACCATTCTGGGTGACTAACCCTTCCTTTTGCTACTCTTCTCCTGTTCAATAAGTACTTACTGTATAACACCTCTCTTCAGATGACTGGAAAAAAAGGAAAAACTATTGCATCTGTCTGTGTAAGCAGATTAGAGTTTTCATTAAACTCTTTTAATGAAGGAAAGCGTTAAGCCTTTATCCATTCATTGTTTCCATTGTTAAGTACTCTCCAAGTAACTTGTGTTCGTGAACTGTACTTTTCAGCAAAACCATGGTTACAGTCAAATAGGACTAACTCCTTTCAGTATTTTCAAAAAGAAAACCCCTTGTTGATAACATAAAGTGCAGTTGTGTATTCCTGAACGCAGACATGCCCACAGTTAGGTTTTAGGTACTGTTGGTGTAGTTCACATTTTTGAAGCATTTCGTAAAGCAAGATTCGCACACATCAGTAATGGGTGTATTACCACAGGTTTTTATAGCGTGCTCATTGCCAGTGAAGTACTTGGGCATCTTTACAAAACATGGTAAAATAAAAGACAAATAAATTGACGGGGAATATAATGACTTCTGGCTGGCAGGAGGCGTTATGAAATAATGATGAATTAACTTCAGCAAACGTATTAAAATATTAGCGAGTGTGCTAATATTTTAAGATCTTGGAATGGCCCAAATAACAAAACTTAACGTATTTTTATTTCCAATAAGTGCTTCCTCTTTTAGCAAATTTCCTCAGTAATACATTTACTGCCATTCTGTTCTTGGATCGATGGAAGGTCATTTGCTTTGCTGCAATTCCAGAAAAGCATTTAAAAATACAAATTAAATTTGGAATTGTGTGAAAAGGAGGTTCATGTCTCTTTCATATTCAAACAATAGCATCTAAATGTTAATCAAATCTCTGCGCTTTTATTACAAACCAGATTACAGGATACTGAATTAAACAGTCCTGAAAAGAAATGTCGATAGTTTTCAATGAACACAGTCTGTGAGGGTCGTATGTTGGCATTGTTATTTAAAATCGTTGTGTGGTAGCTGTTGTCACACAGTGCTCTATCCAATTTACACGAAGCTTCCCTAGTCATAGGATAGAAAAATCGTATGGGAGCAATGCTGTAAGAGCTGGCATATTCAACTGTCTTTTAAAACCTGCCGTTGGAAATCCAGGAGCTTTAATAAGGCATCTGATTTGGAGGTTTTTTTTACACTAACAGGTCAGGAAGTGGGTGGACAGCTCTTCTGCGACATTTTCAATTTATAAGAAAAAATATGTTAACAGTTATGACGCCTGGTCATTTAGCTTGGGAGCTGGCAAAAGTGCATCTTGGCTACAATTCTTAAAGAAAAAAAAACAAACCAGAAAAAACTCCAGACTTACGTTGTGTGTAGCATCTTCTGATGGCCCAATCCCAAGGCCAGTGAAGATAATGGGAGGCTTTTTGCTAATTTTCGTAAAGAATGGATTACCAGATCCACAGAACGTCTCAGGCTATCAGTTCTCATTCTACTTCCAAACAAACCCCCTTAATGTAAAACGAATCCCCTAAAGGACCCTGCTTAGGCGCATAGTGCTGAAGTTAGACCATTAACAAAACCATTAAGTGTAAATGAGTCTCCTGTGAGATGTTATTACTTTTATGTCACACTAAACAAAATTACATGATACTTCCACACCCTAATTAAGCAGAATATGAGTCTGTAATTGAAATATCCTGCAAGAAATAGACACAGTTAGGTAAGGAGAACATTTGCCCCATCAGGTGTCTTAGAATTCCTCTGCCCACATCCGATCAGTCAGAGTTATTGAACAACCCATCCTGGACCAAGACTCAGACACCTTGTGTCCTCTATGAACAACACAAAAAAGATAAACACTGCTGTGTGTGCTGGAACTTAGAAGCCCCTATGACATGTGTTTGTCATGGCTCATTTCAAGGTCCATTTGAAGTTTTCTTGGTAGCTGGAATATTTATAAGGTCTTTTCTCCCCCACGCTAAGCCTCTGGGGCCTAATATTGATGCAGGACTTCTCTCAGAAAAAGCACTGAACAAGGGTCTGCTCTCAGCCGGGTGGCCTATTTTCATAGAAGTCACAAGAACTTGATTTTCTTTGGAATTTTACGTCTCTGTTAAGATTATTGAAGTTAGCTAAGTAGTTCAAGTGTTATTTGGGGATAACAGACAAGCCCTCACATATACAGAGACTGAGAAATTCACTAATTTCTTAGGAAAAGGCTAAAGTGATCCCCAAAGAACTTAGAATTTAATAAAGAAGAGTTATTTTATCACAAGTAAAATCTTTCTTAGTGTTAAAGTTATGAGCCTTTTTTTTTTTTTAGGGTATTTTTGCATCAAATTTTGTCATCAGCTTCCACCACACTAATGCCTTGTGGTGTGTAACATTCTTTGCTGCTTGGCTTGGCTTTGAAGTTAAGAAACTGTAAGCAAAGCCTTTGCAGTCCTGCTCAAACGATGCACACCCGTTTGGTCAGTCTGTTTGTTTAATAACTTCTCAACTCACCAATGTCACAGTTTCCACCAAATTTCAATAGGTGGCAGGTATCTCAAAGGCAGTACCTAATTCTGGTTCACGTAACCCAGTGTCACAGGTTAGGGCTGGGCGAGCCACTAGACCAATGGCAGCTGCTCTCTCTGAACACCTCTGCCTTCTCCACAGCCACTAGATGAATGACAGGAGCCCTCTCTGAACCCCTCTGCCTTCCCAAAGGGGAAGAGAAAGGGAATAAGGGGGAGAGACTGATGGGTTGGAGAAAACTAAACTGCTGTAATGAGAATAATAACAGTGGAATAAAATATATACAAAACCAACACCGATCACAACCCCCCCGATGGCAATCACATCTCCGTCACCAGTGACGCTGGGGCAGACTGGGGAAGGACCAGACTGGGCCCAGTTGCAGACGGGAACTGGTGCAGGAGCTGGATTCTGGAACTGGACTCAGGGATGCACGGACTGGGATCGAGGGCAGAACGGACAGAGTCCTCCTCAGACAGCGGCCATTGGAGAAGAGAGCTTGACCCTTGTGACCCTCAGCTTTACACTGGATATGACGTCTGTGGGATGGCACCCCTGGCTGGTCAGTGCGGGGTCACCTGTCCTGTCCGCTCCTCCCCGCAGCTGCAGCCTCTCCCTTACTGACCCCACCGTGGGACACAGGGCTCAGCAGTGACCTTGCTCTGCACAGCAGCAGGTGCCAGCTGGAGCCTTTCTGCTCCCCAGCCCCTGGCAGTGACTGTGACCACCCAGCGCTGGTGGTCACTGCTGGGAGCAGCCACTGTCTGCACAAACACGCCGTGAACTTCAGAAAGTTGCTTAGAAGAGACTGAGCTCACAAGTAAAACCACTGAACAGAATTGTTCTGTTCTCACTCCAGGACACCCAGGTACTGTCTACATCTCTATTCCAGCATGTCTCATCAGCTTTGGAACAGTCATTCTTTTATTGCTGCCTTCGTAACCTGTGCTTTTCATGAGTCAGCTGGAATAGGCCCCACTGGAGGACAAAGGTTTTCCCCTATTTTTAAAACTTTTCAGAACTCCTGATAGTCTTTCACTCTGTGCATCCCCTGGTGACTTGTAAATTCCAGCCTACCCACCCGCCCGAGGAGAGCAGGCAAGCGGCAAAACATCCATCTCAGTGATTTTAGTCCATCACGCTTAACTGCTCTGAAGACATGCGTTAGCCGAAGACACAAATAAGCAGTGTGATAGTGGAGGAAAAGCCCAAAGAGCTATTTTTCAACTGGTCAGGTAGTTTGGACTCTCCCTTCTTTGTTCAAGCCCGGGAGTGGTGGCTCTTGTTTTCTGAGTCGGTGGTTTGTTTTATCTCCTCTCATCTGATTGCTGTGTCCTATACCCTTAGCTCACATGGGATCTTCTAAACCTGACAAATCACCAGGTCCCAACGGATTAAACTTCTCATTGATTTCACACTCCAGCAAGGAAGCATTTAGTGGCCTTTATCAATCAGTCTTCCCTGGCTGAAAAGTGGTTGTTAGTACACAGCCTTTAAACCTACACAGAGCAAAGGCACTTAGTGCAATGCCTTGCACGTATTTTCTTTATTATTTAGGTAATAAGGGGGAGGAAAATGCCCGCAAAGACTAAGGAGGAACCAACTTCTTCCACTACAAAGAAACCAGATTTAATCAATGTTGTGTTCCTAATGAAGACGCCTAAGTCCCATGGCACGGACACAAAATTCAGCTCTATAGCAAGATTCGGCACAATGAAAAACAGCTGTAGACCCTAAAGGCTGCTTCAGGGCAAAACAGGGTGACACGTTGTTATGCCCACATAGTTTTGGCCAACCTGTGTACTTTCAATGGTTGTGAAGAGCCGCGTTTGTCTTCCACACCTCCAGCTTGAGGAAGTGACCTTGGCAACAGAGTCCTTGACACAGATGGCAAGGAAGACAGCAGCTGCTGTGACAACAGCAAATGTTCACCTAGGCATGTCCTCAGGCTCCTCGAGAAATGGCAGAGAAAGTCATACCAGTGTGACTCTGCTCTGGAGTCCTCAGAGAGCCAGCAAGCAGGAAGTGTGATGTCTGCAGTGGCAGAGCACTCAAGGAGCGTGAGGTAGCATCTCACCTGATTTTGGTCTTTCTAAGCTAATGAGAAGCTAAATGAGGAAGATATGACCCCCATGTACATTGGCACAAATTCCTAATAACCAGCCACAGCATCTGAGCACATTAAAAAATCTAAAGTCAATGGAGAGGTGTCAGCACTTACCCTGCAGTAACAACCAGAATGAGTTAGATGTGCCCTAAGAATACCAGTTTCTTCCTTCAACTACAAAGTGGTCCCTGTGTGCACAGCTCAGATGGACCTGCATCACAAACACCTGCAATTAGGCAAAGAGAACCCGACACCAAGCGTCTCACTGCAAGCACCTGTGACAACCGCAGATGATACTTTCTGTACTGACGAACCCCCCTAAAGCTCCTTGGGTAGTGTCTGGGGTGCACATCAACAGAAGGAACAAAGTTACAGCTGGAGAGAGGCCTTGTGCTGACAGTCCACATTAATGCACCGCATTTGTCATTGGTCAGGACAGTCATCTCTCTGCTGAAGCAGCCTGTCAGCTGAAATGCTACACTGTCACGTAAAACTCAGAGGACACGACAAAGGAAAACAAGCATCGCTAACATCAGGCTGAGCTAGGCAAAGAATATTCTTGTCTTCATGTCTGGAAACAAAACCAAACCACCCCGCCTAACACAGGGTATTTCAGGTTTGTTTTCCAAAGAATCTTCTTTCCAAACATGTTTATGATAGCTAGAGTCAGAGTCCCTGCGGCAGGCTTTCTTCTACAACAATATGATGGGCTTCTTTCTGAAAGGTCTGAAGGTCAAACCTTACCTTCGCTTTATGTAATGCTATTGTTTCGCTTCCTGTGATTCTTCTCTGTGGTGTCCTACAGAAAATGTTTTCTGACATGGGCGATGTCTCTGGCACTTTATATTTGCAGCAGATCACCCTCGTGTCATTGCTTGGCTGTCACCTTACGTCAGGGGTTCTGTTCACGTGTGCTGGCAATCTGAGACACGGCCAGTGCAGGGGGCTGTGGAACTGGCACTTTTCTGCAGGTTTCCTGATTTATGTGGAAAGAAAGAGGGAATTATTTCACCTCTAAGTAGTGGCGTTAAACAAACTAAGATAGAGAGATCTAGAATTTGACTTTAAGAGGAACCATAAGAAAAGAGAAGTGTGTAAATACTTTGGAAAGCGCTATAAAAGTTAGAATAACGACTGTAAAAAGGAAATTATGCCTTTTGGGGTAATTCAATCCATTATTTACTTGAAGAGATGATTAAGAGGTGACCTGAGCACTGTGCATAAGCACCTCAGAGTGAAGAGATTTCTGATGCTGCATAAATCTGGCATTCAAAAAAGGCAGGAGGAAATCCCAAGGCTGGAAACAAAGTGGGAGGAAATGAGGCAAGAAATCAGGCATACAGGTTTTTGTTTGTGTTGGGTTGGTTGGGTTTTGTAATTAACCTTTGGAAATGTTTATTCAGGAAAGGCGTGAGCTGTCTATCATTCTGGAATTCTTCAAATCAGGATTGTATCTCTGCCTATAAGAAACACCAAATTGTAACACAATTTGATGGGCATTTTATTTGTAGAAGTTCTTTATGTATCCTCATATATCATACAGAAAGTTCGACTAAAATATATAACCAAGGATGGAGACAAAAATACCCCACAACACCCCAAAACTAATCACTTTTAACTTGTTTGTGAACTAGATAATACAAGCTGTTTAACTGCAGCATTGGATCCCACTCTGGCCTGGCCTGGGAGGGACACCCTAGCCCTGCTTTTGAGGTTATTTCCAGCGCTGTGTTCCTACGACCGTATCATCTTATCCGGTTTCAGAAGTGAAACAGCCATTTTCTCCTGGTTCACTCAAAGAGAGTTGATAGCAAACATTCTTGGACAAGTTAAGGTGTTGTTGAAAAGCAAGAAGGAATTTCCATCCATCCTTATCCCCAGTCATGTCCTGCCACCCAAGGTCCAGTTAGATCTTTCAAAAAAGCTGGTTATTTTTCACTTCCTCTCTTGGGAAGCTGGGAAACCCAAACCCTTATCAGGCTTGCCACAAGTGTTTTACAGTGCTGGAGGACTTCACATCACCTGTTTTGATGCAGAGTTACCTCAGCTCTGAGAATGACCCTTCGTTAATTCACTTCTCCCTTGATGTTCCCTCTAACAGCAAAGGCTGTTTCACAGCACAGCCACCCACTCTGCCCGGGTCACTGGGCAGGCTTCACTGGGGCACCGTCTCAAAAGGGCAAAAAGCAAGAGATGAAACAAGTACAACACAGTAACCAAAAATGAGCTGAAGTACCAATCCATGCCCAACATCCAAAAGAAAGTGTGTCCTGTCTTTTAAAACCATGTTTCTACAATTCTATGAAAGTTTGCCTTTTGTGCAACAGAATCTGGCAGATATTCTTGAATAGAAATGGTACATAGCCACAGATGCAAGGCAGTCACCTCCCAAATTATCATATCGCATGTGGTCACCCTCTAACAACAGAGTTGAGGGTGTTTGCTGTTGTTTTTGCAGTATTGAAAGTATCTACCTGGCTTCTGAGAGCGCCTTTGAAGCCTTTCATCAATGTAATGGTTACCCATGGCCACAAAATGAACTTGCCAAAAGACAAAAACAGCAAGAAATTCTTGTTTGGTTTTATATTCGCTGCAGGTAGAATGGCCAGACTTTGAGCAATGCTCAGTCTTAAGATTTTTTTTCATAAAGGACCTGACCGCAGAGTTCTTGAGCAGAGCCGTGCTGCAGCATCAGAGCACTCCGGACCCATGTTACATTGCCCACTTTTGCCATGGTATCTGGGAGCAACTGAGCCATCTTGTCCATCAGATACCCCTGCCTATAGTGGGGAGAACATTTCCTCGCTAAGAGAGGTCAGATCAGTTGAGGTGTATGGAGCGTGTGTACATCCACACAAGCTGAGCAGGCGTTGAGCAGAAACTCCTAATTTAAGCAGTTGT
>NW_010428403.1:109356-119005 GCF_000710305.1 Buceros rhinoceros silvestris | reverse complement strand
TCATCCGCGAAGCCAAGCCATGATGATGATTATTAAGGGAAATTGTATAAATAAGATACTCTTTTATTTTAGAAATAATCAACTAGATAATCAGTGTTAAAGCTAGATTTTTTTTGAATCTTCATCTAAACCAGACTCCAGAGTAAGTATATTGTAGTAGGGATTTACAGTGCATATTCTGATTCCTTGGGTATATGAATTCAGCAAGGCAGAAGACATAAATCTTGTATTGCAAATTAGTTGTTGGACAGCAGCAAAAGCCTCCAGTTTACAGTAGGGTTTATGTGCTTTTATCTGAAAGCATTTGCTGATAATGACACAAATCTTTATACAAGAACAAGTGTCAAGGAATGAAAGGAATCTAGTCGCATCTATGCTGCAGCATATCAAATTACTCTTAAAGAGACATTAAACTACTAAAATGATCATGTCGGATGTCAAAATTGTTAAAAATTTGTTTGCTTGTGCTATGCATCAGAATTCAACAATGGAATAAATGCTCTTAATTCCTTTATAAAGGATACAAGAAGCATCTCTTGTAGGTGGCAGAGTGCTCTCTGAAGTAGTTGCCCTAATATTCAGATTTTCCCCCCATTTTAAACATTAGGGCACCTAAACCCTTGTACAGATCAGACAATCCAAATGAAAATAGTATCATTTATATCACGATAAAGTGAAAGGTAGCAAGTGCTCTAATCTCAATAATCTCTTTAGAAGAAACTATTTTAAAATTGCTTGGGGATAATTGGATAAATAGAGGAATGATTGTGTCTGTCCTCCTTGGTCTGTTACATAATGAAACAATACAGAATATTCTCTCACTTTGATTGGACTCTGAATTTTCAAAATTAATCCAAGACTTCTCGGACACAAAATAGAATTTCCTTGCTCAAACAGGAGAATAATATTACTTCCCTGTCATAGGCTCTGTGTCAGAGAAGTGCTGTGGCTGCACAGATGACAGAGACTGTTTTGCTTCCCTGAGCAATCTGCCTTTGTTTACAGATACCTTTTTTGTTCTAGCACCTTTGAAAATAAGCCGACTGATAAAGCTGACTTTGTTATTCCTGTTACTTTTGAACTCATTAGCTACATTCAAATACTTCAATACAGGTGCAAAAAGTTTTGGACATGCCAAGTTCTTAAAGAGTTTTGTAACACCAGTGGCAGGGAGATGTCCAGACTAGTGCCTTCACTTAGAGAGGACCTGTGGTTCGTGCTGCAGCTGTCTCTTCTGTCTGCCTTGCAAACTGTCTGGTCTGCAAGAACTGGCCTGGGATATTATCAATGCTTATAAATATCTGAAGGATGGGGGTCAAGGGGATGGGGCCAGCCTCCTCTCAGTGGTGCCCAGTAATCAAGGGGCAATGGGCACAAACTGGAACACGGGAAGTTCCTCCTGAACATAAGGAAGAACAACTTCTCTTCGAGGGTGGCAGAGCACTGGAACAGGCTGCCCAGAGAGGTTGTGGAGTCTCCTCTTGAGACTTTCAAAACCTGCCTGGGTGTGATCCTGTGCAACCTGCTCTAGATGAACCTTCTCCAGCAGGGGACTGGGACTAGGTGATCCCCAGAGGTCCCTTCCAACTCATACCGTTCTGTGATTCTGTAGTCTCCTTGCACAGTTTGTCAGAGGTGTGGGGGCAGAGGGAGATGGCTTATAAGTAGAGTGGAACCTAGTGTAACTGGATGCTGTATGATGGTATCCACATGAAACTAGGCTTCTTTAATTCTACTGTTTATGAAATTATTTCTCGATGCTTTCTGATTACGTGTTAAAAAAGAAATCTCTTGGCCACTAGATGCCAATTTTGATCCTTGTTTGAAGACAGATGAGCAAATCTCTGTCATTTATATTCACACATTTATTACCATGTCATTAGGCATTCACAGTTCTTTCTAGTATTTGCATGACTTATGGTTACAGAGCATACGTTCTTTCTTTGCAGTCTCTAATTATTTTTAATCATTATTCTATATCACCTGCGTGTCTTCTGCACTATTAACAGGAGTCTTAGAAATAATGAATTTATGGTCAAAGAAATTTAATTAAGTAATGACATGACAAAAAGGGTAACAAGGAGGAGGTAAGATGGTAAGGAATCGAGGAATCTGCTGATTTGTTAATACAGGAACTAGTTCTGCTAAAGATCTGTAATTAATAAGAGAGCAATGGGTATGACAGACCTGTTACTGGCTGCCATATTGTGACTAACATGGAAGAAGTGGGGTGAAGATTATTTAGAGGCAGCGAGCATAGTCAGTTAAATCCTGAGTGCAAGAGATCTTTGAAACTTAATAAACTGCATTTTATATTATATAAGAAAACTGACACATTTTTTCATTTCAGTGTGACACCAAGTGAAAAGGATTGATTTCCAGAAAGTGGCATTCTGAACTGTCCTATGAACTGTCACATGATTTTAGACTTTAGTTAATGTGATTCCACCAGCTTTAGAAAACTGTTTTTCCTTAGCAAAACAAATGTAAAGTGAAAGGAAGCATACAGAGCTATTTATCAACTCAAACTGTACTTCTTTTTAATGTGTTATACAGAAAAGAGAAAAATTATAATGATGACTTTCTTCCAGGTAGCAATTACAGTGAAAAATGTGACGTTTTCAGTTGGGGTATTATTCTCTGGGAGGTAATCACCCGTCGGAAACCTTTTGATGAGATCGGTGGTCCAGCTTTCCGCATAATGTGGGCAGTTCACAATGGTGAGTTCAAAATACTTTATTGCATTTGAAGTTGTGTATTTGACCTATAAGTTTACTAAGTGCTCTTAACTGTGCAGCTTTAAATTACTAGTTTTGCTGTTTTGTGCTTCATTAAATATGCATTTTTGTCATGAAAACTTAATCAGACACTGCCGCTTTTGTATCCGTGAGGTTTTGTGTTATTTGGCTGCAGTGTTTCCTGTTACAGGTAACTAGCCTATGAACAAACAAGAAAAGAGCCATGTTCTTTCTGTTATAACACAGCATTTTAAAAGCGATCTGAATTATGTGCTACAAAAAACCCCACAACCCCTCTGTCTGGATGAATGATGGTTTTATTAGCCAAGTTGGGTTTTTTGGGGGTGGTGGGTTTGTGTTTGTTTATGGTTTGAGGTTTTTTTAATTGACTGTGTGTCTGCAGTAAATATATGAGTTTTAAGTAACTTGACCTACGTTTAGCAATGCTAAGAGCTGTCAAAATCCTGCAGGACCATTAGGCATTAAAAATGTTACTTTATGTTTCAGTTGGGTTTTTGTTTGTTTTTGTTTTGTTTTGGGTTTTTTTTTTCCTGCTGTTTGTATTATTAGTTACCTTTAGAATTACTGTTAGAATTATTAGGTACCTTTATATCTAGGTACCTGCAGTCATGGAGCAGGACTCTACTGTGCTAGATACTATACAGAACAAATTTTTAGGAGCTTGGAATATAAACAGGAGACAATAGTTGGATTCAAATGGTCAAAAGAAAGCAGTGGTACAACACTGGTCAGAGGAATAGACTGTAGTATCTTCATGCTAGTGGTGTAACTTTTTTAACAGTGTGGTTTTAGGTACCACAGCAAAGCAAAATATTCAGAATGGAGTAATGATAGTGAAGTAGTTCACTGCGTGTCTGCAAAGAGTTTCTGCCATTTGTGAAAGACAATGTCAAAGAAAGCATGAACTTGTTTGGAAGGTGTAATTACCAAACAAGCAATGAAGGCCAGTGCTCTACCTGAGTGTCATTGCTTCAGTACTCAATGATGGAAGCTTAAGGTGAGCACAGGCATCCTATTCGATAAAAGGAGAAAGGGGCAGACAGTGGTAGGGTGTGTGAGCACGATAGTCATAATCATGCACAAAGATAGAAGTTTGCAAAAGGCCTTTCTGAATGAAGAAGGAGATTCTCCGTTTCAGTTTTTCAAGGCCACAAGTCATTGAGATTAGAGGTGATGAGTGCCTTGCATAAAAGCATTAACTGTAAAAGTACGCGCAAATGTAGTAGTTGTAAATCAGAAAGCCTCCGTAAGGTGCGAGAGTATCCTTTAGGGGAAGACAGATTCCCTATTAGTACCTACTTTTGCTTTAAAACTTCTGTCCCTTTTTTCCTTCTGTTTTCTCTCGCTCACTAAACCCACCCCCCCTTCTTTTTCTTTTTAGGAAGGAAATGTTAGTATACTTCATCTGACTTGAAACTGTTGTGGCATTCTTACTTCATGTGTTACTTATGGTTGATACATTTTTAAATACTTGCTGCCTTCTATGCAACATGTCACTACATCTAATGTGTTAAACACAACTGCCTGTCCATTAATTATACTCACTTGAAATAGTGAAAAGAGTAGAAACTTTTTTTTTGAAACTGTTTTTTGCTGCTAAAAACCATCTGAATAGTAATACAACAGTTGAAGTAAAATATCTAATTAAAAATGTTTATGTGCCATGAAAAAGTCACCCAAAATTGGTACTTCCAGTGCTTGAGAATTTTTCAGGAAGTTTTTAGGAGCAAAATCAGCCCTCAAAACCACTTTTTTCCTTTTTTTTTTTTTGTGAGTACAGCATTAGGAACCAAGGACTGTTATTACTTGCTTCCTAGTTTGTGCAAGAGCTTTATTCTTCAGAAAGTGGTAACATGTTCATAAACCCTTGTAATATGTTGTATCTGGTGAGACTGAATTTGGTGAGACCGGAAAAGTTTAATTTTCTCCCTACTTGTTTGTGTGTAATAGTAACTCGCGTATAGTGCAAATGAGCTTTTTTTGTCGGTTTTTTGTTTGTAAGAAGAAAATTAAGTATTGGACAGTTCTTTCAGACTACAGTTAACTATATGTTTTCCTGTATTTATTTAGCAAAATACCAGCGAGAGATCAGTCGCTGTCATTCATCTTGTATTCTGTTTTAAAAATTACTGGTTTTTTTAATTTCAATTACAGGTACTCGACCACCACTGATCAAAAACTTACCTAAACCAATTGAGAGTTTGATGACCCGTTGTTGGTCCAAGGATCCCTCACAACGACCATCCATGGAGGAAATTGTTAAAATAATGACACATTTGATGCGGGTATAAAAATTTATTTTAGTATCTTAATTATTTCTTAGCCTATTAAGTTTGGAATTTGCATTATGAAGGATATGGCTTTTATTGCTCTCTAAAGGTGGGCTTGCATGTTTTCTCTCTCCTTTTCTCGGTTTGTCAAAAATTATCAAATTACTACAGTAGGAAAGGGAAATCATTCCTCTCCTTATGGGAGAGGTATACTAACTCATAGCAGATTTGGGGAAATTTAAAAAATACTCACAGATTTATTTTAATGTATTAGTAAAAATAATTGCATTTCTTTATCTTCTAAATAAATTTTTATAAACATGGTATATAATTTATATTTATAAATTATTTTATGAAGTACTATTTAAACGATTTAAAAACATTTGCTAATTACTTTTTGTATCAAATCTTTGCTGTGTTTTTCACAGTACTTTCCCGGAGCTGATGAACCTCTGCAGTATCCTTGCCAGTATTCAGATGAAGGCCAAAGCAACTCCGCCACTAGTACAGGTACGCTTCTACAAATGAGAGAAAAGAACAGCAACGGGAAATTATGCAAAAGGATTATAAAGCACTGATTTTGAATTCAAATTGGGAGAAGTAACCTTTCCAAAATCTTAAGCATTGGCAGGAATCTATTTGTTTGTTAAGACACACTGTATTTAGTGTTTTCAGCCAAATGGTTTTGCTGAAATGTAGCTTTAATGGAGAGCAAGCATTTAATAAAAGGTGTCTCTGAATGCCCAGGTTTAAGGTCTCCTCCTTTTTTTCCCCATGAACGTTGCTAACCATTGACGTTCTTTCACACATATGTGGTGTTTAGGAGTTGACAGTGTAAAATTTTTGTCCGTTCTTGAAAGCTGCATCTGCTTTTGGTTATGATCTCCACAATTCAAACTTGCAGTTGTTTTATGTTAAGATGCAGTAAATACAGTAATTTAAATTAAGTGCAAGGAAATCACTAGAAGGGTGAATGGAATAAAATGTGGGCTAGTCTTTCAGGTAGTCTTGCCCTCCTTTTAATCCTTTTAATAATGAGGAGAAATCTTTTTACTAATAGAAAGTAAAGATCATTTGCTCTTTGCATTTTTTATAGTACAGTTTTCCCACTTCAGTTGTTTTTAATCTTAGGTGTCTTCACCTTCCACTGCTTGCTTGGTTTGTTTTCTGTCACCAAACAAATTCCCATTATTTTGGATAAATTTTCCTTGGCTGCTTTGGAACTCCGTGACCTGTATGTTATAAAATCTTTTCAGCAGTGTTGTGGTGACTTCACCAGCTGTTCTCCACCCCTCAGCTCATGATTTTAAGATATGATTTATCATTTTGAACTGTGAATATATATATTGTCTGTTATTGTTTCAGGTATATGTGCTCCTCTATGGTTAATGATGAACTCTATCATTAAGTGTGAATGAGGTTGAGGTTGCTGGTTCTGCAGTTAATACAACATCTACCCCAGCAATTTCAGAACAAGCTGAAGATTGCCCCCAGAATGCGATCACAGTACTTAGTCACGTATTCCGTCTTTTTCACTCCTTTTACTTTTTACATCAATGGATCTATTGCAATCCTGCAACTTGCCTTTCATTACAAGTTTTCAAAAGTGTTGCTTTAAAGCAAAGTTAGGCTTCTGAGAAAGCTCTAGTGAAGAGATGCACTTTTAATTTTTAATGGAAATTCTCAAATGTTTTTCCTTGTTACTGATTTCTAGGTTCATTCATGGACATCACTTCTACAAACACAAGTAATAAGAGTGATGCTAACGTGGAACCAAGTGACTTCCAAGGAGCTTCTACCAATGACACTATTAAACGCTTAGAGTCAAAATTGGCACAGCAGATAAAAACTACAGCCAAGCAGCCGGTAAGTAAGTCAACACGTGCAATTTTGAACCATAATAGTGAAATGGACAGAAGTGTTATAACTGCTGTGAAACATTAGTGTATTCTTTCAAAAACAGTACAAAATTTGAGCCAGTTAATTATATGAAAAGAACATGAAAGGGGATGGAAAAATACTGAATGATTCTGAAAAGGTAAATTGAAAAAATATTGAAAAATAAGATCTCCAATGAAATTTTAAAAAAGTTCATTTTATTTAAAGGGATTCATTAAGTTTAGAAAAAAGTGAATTTTAAAAATACTGTATTTTATTTCAAGTAGGATAAAAAAATTGAAAGATTCCCTTGTGACAATATTGGCATAAATCTACCAAATATTTATCTACTTAAAGTTAGATTCTTTTGAAAGTTGCATATGTTTGGTTCTTGTATGCCGGTAATATCTGAATTATTACCACGTATTGAATTATAAATTGTAAATCTTGTCACATTATAGAAATATATTTTACCCTATGTACTGTGCATATCATGGAGAGGCTTCTGCAGGTTTTTTTTTTCTTTTTAAAAATGTGACTGTTGAAACAGGGTGACCCTGGCCGTTTGAGTTTACCCCCATCTCGTGGGAGCAGTGTGGAGAGCTTGTCAGATGTTCGCACACGACCACAGTCAGCCCTTGTTTCAGGAGAAGCGAAAAGGATGAGCGCTGACATGTCGGAGATAGAAGCAAGAATAGCTTCCATCACAGGTAAAATTAAAGAGTGTTTGGGGGATGGACTAAGGAATTGCAAGGAAGGAAAGGAAGAAGGAAGATGTAAAACGTGCGTAGTCTTACAGAAGGTTAATGCCGTTAACCATATGAAAATAATTAAACATTTCATGTAGTCTTTATTGTCCTTTATTAATAGGAGGGGGAAACGGCTTCATTCATGGTTGTACACTCAACAAGTATGAATATTTTAACTGGGTACTTTTAAGGTTGTGGAAGAGTTTACTTTTGTTGAATTAGACTTCTACTTTTTTGAAAAGTCTTATAAAGACTTGTAAATAACAGTCCTGTTCCAAATGCACAGTTTTCTCCTTTGCATCTGAAATAATGTTATACCATCTCTGGTAGCTTTTTTTTTTCTAAAATAACATTTCCTTGAAGGTTATTCCCATAATATTTTGAAATTAAGAGGTGAGTTTGAAGTTCAGCATGTTCCCAGATGAGTTTTAACTCCACTTTGACAGATTTCAGAAGGAGAAACATAGTTAGATATTATTTGTCACATTAACAAAGCACTGGTATTTTTATTTAAATAAATAAATAAATAAACACGACAGGTTTTTTGTCAGGTTTGTTTCAGGTAGCTATAAACTGTTGTGTCTAAACATTGAATCCTGGAGTAAATTGGAATTTATGTGTAAGTACATATTTTTACGGTGAAAGCAATCTTTATTCTTCCCAGAAGAGTGAATTAATAAAAACGTATATACTTGACAAACACTTTCTTGTCTCTTTTCTTCGTCAAAAATATTGTTTGTTTATACGAACTTCAGGTTTTCCATTTCACATATGAAACTTTTTTTTTGTTATGGTATATAACCACAGATTTAAATAATCAGACAAAATTACTTTGGTTAGTCCAGGGTTATTTAGCTGTTCAAGTATTTTTCTACCAATCTGAAAGTTAGGGTAGTCAAGTAGCTGTAATTAATAAGGAAATACATATTCTTGTGCACCATGACTATTTCATTTTTATTCTTCATTGTATTATGATTACTTCAGGGTCTTGTTTTACTAAACACTGAAGTTATTCATTAAGTAATAATAACCTTGCCCTAAACACTTCTTACTATTATGTCCTTATTTTAAAGCTTTACTGCAAGATTTGTCTTTTATATTGTCAGTCTTTGACTGGTGTAGCTCACCTCACCCCGAATATCTCTAAAGGTTTCCTAACACAGAAGGCAGCTCTGTACTTACCTGATAATCATAACGTGCTGGTTTTATTTTAAAATGTGTCAGGACTCACTTTGGTCACTGACACCCTGAAGTCAATGTAAGTTTTTGACATTCGGGGAGATAACTTGGCCCTCCTTTGTGTGAGTTTTTAATTTTCCTGGTTTGTCTTCCTTAAGTACATTGCTCTGAATAGTAATTATTATTTCAGTATGTTCTAGGGTTTTGATTTGTTTTGTTATGACTGTAGGGTTTCTTTTTCTTGAAACAAAAGTATATACTGAACGTAGTAGTTATTTGTTTTAAGAAATGACTTCAGAGAGCAGTGGACTACTAGAACCGAGATCAAACCCATCAGACCATAACTTTTTCAAAAAGAGCTGAAACAGCATTGCTTTGGTTTTTAATCTTGTTAACTATGTGACAGAAATAATACGCCGTGAACCTGAAAAAAAATTGTGTGGATGGATGAGAATTGGGCTGTTAAGAGTAAATCAGGTCAAGAATTATTTAATCTTCTTGTTCCATCTATAGCTAGACTAAATATAAATCACGTAATGTACATCACAATTACTTACTAATTTTGAGATTAATATGCTGTAGTGTTCTACCTTTGGGAGATGTATTCAGACTTTTCTCTAAACGAGGGAGAACACTCACAACTTACACAAGTGAACTACACAAGCAGTAAAATAAAAATAATAAATGTATGATTAGATTTTATTCCAAAGTATATGTTCCTTAAACATAATTCAGAAATTAAAAGGTTGGTAGTGATACCCAGTTTGCAAACCAAAAAATCTTCACTGAAAGGACAAAAGAATGGAAAGCAGGA
>NW_010428403.1:101746-109277 GCF_000710305.1 Buceros rhinoceros silvestris | reverse complement strand
AGGAATGATTATCAAAAGTAATAAAAGTAAGCATTTTTTCAGAGACATCTTTCCTTTAAAAGGAAGTGATTTAAAGAAACAGAACTACCAAACAATTAAACTTGTTTATAAACTGGTTTGTACCCAACACTAAAATGTTATGTAAGTTCAGACAATAAAGAATTTATTCTGAATATGCAGGTGATCTGAAATAATTTGATTTGTTCTCTATTTGGATAATTGCCTTTGGTTTTCCCTTCCTTGTTGCCATGCTGCTTTCTGTGTTTGACTTTTGTGTTGCTAACTATAACTAATTACACAGTGTTGTAATGATGGCTAGTTCTGCATTTTTTGCTTTTTAACAGTTGCTTTACTACATGTAAGCATGAGTGGAAGGCAATGCAGTTTATTCTGCATGACACATTTTTGCATGAACTATAGTTTAACCAAGTTTATTAAAAATGCAATCTTAGGAATTTAATAATTCTGCTATTGCTGTTTTAGTGTTTTGCATGTGTATTGTGTGTGTGTATTTTTTCAGCCTATTCCAAGCCTAAACGAGGCCATCGTAAAACTGCTTCATTTGGCAACATTCTGGATGTCCCTGAGATCATCATACCAGGTATCGCAGACTAGGTGAACGGGTCAGTTGGTTAAGATGCCAGAATAATGATCAGACTGCTAAAAATACTTCTTGCTCCAGTTGTTCTAGGACAGAACTAGAAATCATCACAATATTTTTTTCATAAGATGCACGTGATATTTTAATAAGCTTACCAGTAAAGGATTCAGTCTTCTAGTTCAAATTTACTTTCATTGATAAAGGATTTTTTCCTTTATGATCTTGATGTTCAGACTCTTCTTTCAGAGCAAAACTAGGTAGGCAGTCATTTATTATGATACCTCATTTGGTGAAAATGAACTTGAGTTGAAATATTCCCGTTAGGTAATTATCTTGCTCTGATCTCTGTTGTGTTTGAGCACACATTTTTAATCTGATCAAGTATTAGTAGAAAAACCAAATTATGCACAGAACTTCAAATCCATGTGAAACTTGAGATAAAATTAATGCTTAATCTATGTAATTCTTGTATTTGACTACTCTTTTCTAGAGCTAAAATGTGTCTGTGAGGTATTTCTGTTGTGTTCAAGTCAATGCAAACTAAAATTATTAGGAGAAACTTCTGACAGGACAAAATAATCAGGCACCATAGCTGGTAATTTCAGTTGCGACTTTAATGAATAATTATTATTTATCACAAGTCTATATTTAGTTAGCAGCATATCGTTTTCCTTTCCCATTCCTTTTTTGGCAATCAAAGTGGATTTCTTCTTTAATTTCATACTTCTCAAAGCCTAAAGATAAGTATAATCAATCCCAAACTGTGATAGTTGTATCGTTACGGTGTGCAAGTCTCTTCAAATTGATTTGTCAGAGGCAGCAGATGTAAGTAATAGTATCTACTGCTCATCTAGAGATCCATTAAAAACTATGGAGTAAGGGTACTCTAAATTTGTGTCATCTGAGGAAGTTTCCTTGTAAATCTTCACATTTTTTGTATGTTGAATGCTGAAGATGATTTTGTGCAAGCGTTAATTTCAAATAACTTTAATGAGGTTTACATGTAAAAATACTGAATATCAAAAAGTAGATTCCAAAGAAGAACAGCACTACCCATGAAAAGAAAACCTACTTGGCATTGAGGCTCAAAAATCAGCAAGAAAGTTTACTAGTGTAGCTTTTCTCTCTAATTTTCAAGTGGTCCTGGCCTGCTACAGCATAAATCCTGAGAGAGCAAGGAAAGAGAAAGTGAAGAGATCTGTCAGATTTTGCAGTGTTAACACCTGATGAGAGCCTGCAGCTCTAGAAGCCGAGTCCCTCTTGTTTGTGCACACTGTCTGCATGTAACAGCACTGAGGCTTCCAAGAAACCTTGAAACTTTTAAAGAAATTTAAAAGTCAGTGAAATAAAATGCCATGTCATTTTCACAAAATAGATTGCACCAATGTATTGGTTTTACTTATTCAGGAAGAGGAAGTCAATTAGATATTCTTCACCTGGACTATTTTAATTGAACTTGACAGGACGGGAGTTCCAAGGCGAATTTGGAATATGAGAGAAATAGCAATCTGTAGAAATGAAAGAAGGTGTATGACTGGAGCAAACATATTAATGATTTTTCTCAAAATTTACTGTTAAGGTATTTAAGTCTTAAATAATTGATAATGAAATTCACTGTTAATGCTTTACCAGAAGCAACTATTCACAAAGAGGAGGATTATAGGGTGAATTTGTGGTGACTGGGGGGAAAAAAAAAGAATAAAATCAGGGGTCATGCACTTCGGTTCATACACTAGCAACAGTTCGTTTCAGTAAGATGACATGGGACCACAGTAGACGCATGCAGAGTAATCCCAGGTAGTATAAGCCACTAATGTAATGCAGTTGTGAAAACTGTGAAACCTTAGCATTCATTTCTAGGAAAGATAAGGAAGTACTAACACTATTTACAGGTTCTTACTGAGGTTTAATCAGAAATTCCACATACTGTTCTGGGCAGCTGTGCGAAAGAAACCTGTGAGGGCTCTGAAATAATAGTAAGAAGAGCTACTATGATGGTACAAAGAGTGTAAAGAAGGATCTGAAAGCATGGCTTTTTTACCTCACAGAATAAAAGCTGAGAAATAATTATTTTCTATAGATGAATCTGCAGCTAAAGACTAGGCAGAGAAAACTACTTAAGGTAAAAGACAGTATTGGCACTAGAGAAAAAAGATTATAAATTGTCTGCAAATAAGTCTGGGCAGTATATTAAAGGTTTTCTGGTTGTCAGAACAGCTTTCCCATAAGAATTGCAAGGCCAGAAAAAAGAAATTAATCATTAGTTGTTACATGACAGTGATGTGATCATCTGCCCAGTAAACTAATTCTATTTATCTATGTACTTAAAACAGTTATTCTAAAGTTACCTTGCTCAGTTATTCTAAAGTACTTTGCACAGTTATTCTTTTGAATACAATATAACACAGACTATTTCTCACTTCTTTCCTTCCCTACTCTCTCAGCGCAAGACTTTGATCTCTGGCCTCTTAACCTGGTTTTCCCCTTCTAGTTATACTTGCCAGACCCCCAAACTCTGTCTCAGTCCCGCTCCATTACGTTCTTTAGCGCTCTTGCCACATACCCAGCTCCTCCAGGCTTCCCTGGGCATGTCTGTCCGTGGGTCAAGCAGCCCATGGACAGACAGGGACGCTATCCTCTGGGCAGTGGAGTGATGACCCAGTCTGTGCTGCTGCCTGAAGCGCTGCTGAGCACACGGTAAAGCAGCTGTTTCCTGGAGCAGGGAGACACCACGCAGGCATGTTACCATGAGTCAGCTGCTTTGGGACAGGGCTAATTTAGACGAATGAGTACTACGTCTGCTGTCATTGGGTTTTTTCCATAATGTGTTGCCTCAGCTGCTTTTCATCCATGAACTGATTATGCTACTAAGGTCATAAAATACAAATTTTCATCAGTTGATGGTAAAAAGTTGACAGAACTGGAAGGTTTTAATATATACTTGCTCTTCTTTCTAAATAGGTTTAAAGTAAGGGTGAATAGAACTTTCTTTCATCGAAGACGCTATTTTGTTTTACTAGCTTACAAAACTTAGGAACTGAAAAATGGATCAACTGATTTCTTTTTTGTGTAACAACTTGGCAAATGAGTTTTCAGTGGTGGTATCCTGCAAACAGATAGCCGAGTGAAGTATAAATTTTTTTTTCAACTTATAGCGTATATATAATATATAGTATAAATAATAGGCACCAACATAATAAGTACAGAAGTCTTAAGTGGTTACATTTTTGAAGAAACAAAAGAAGTCTCAGTATAGTTTGTAATATGATCAAGAAGAGTAATCAGAACACCTTTTCGGTAAAAACCAGTCAAGCAGCACCTAGCAAATATACCTTCAAGTACAGCCTTTTCTGCACCAGCTACGTTAGACATAGCGTGCGTAGAGCATGCACGCATTAGGCTTTGTAATTTTGTCATCTGAAACTGCCGCAGCGTAAAGATTTTAATAGCATTGA
This sequence comes from Buceros rhinoceros silvestris, assembly GCF_000710305.1. Taxonomy (NCBI): domain Eukaryota; kingdom Metazoa; phylum Chordata; class Aves; order Bucerotiformes; family Bucerotidae; genus Buceros; species Buceros rhinoceros. The sequence continues at coordinate 105,221 of NW_010428403.1, read as the reverse complement.
CACTGCATACGTGATTACTCAGGGTAGACACATTCTGTTAAGTGTTTTTAGAAAGTGGATAGGATTGTGGATCCTTTAGGTCTGTAATTTTTCCATCTACTTCTAAAATCAGTTTAAGCAAGAAATCCCACACTTGTCTTCCCAGATGACTTCATTTTTCTGGAATTATGATCAATGTTTTACCTTCTTTAAAATCTCTTCTAGCACTGTTACATTCCCTGATCATCCTGCACTGGGAGAGGTTTGGGTCTTGTATGTGGGTGTGTAAGGAAGAAAGGGTACTGTGCGGAAGTAAGAAAGTGTCAAAGGAGACACAAACATCTGCTGAAGAAGGACAGGGAGAGGAGTTCGTAGCTGGTCTGGATATTTGGTGGGGGGGAGGCGGGGATCAAAAACCTTGATAAGTTGTAGAATTTGTTTTTGCTGGAATATACAGGGTAGAATGGAAGTTTCCTGTTCATTTTGAAATTCATTTGAAAAAATAAAGAACATGTGAAATGTGGGGGTTTTTTTGAGGCCAGGAAGTATGTTTCTGGTATTTGATTTTTAACATTAAAATCCTGCAAACCACTGAAATGCTGACAAGCTACTGTATATTAACTTCTGTGCATTACAAATCTCATAGTTTTTATAATGAGAAAAAATCAGTTTTAAGTGGATGTAGAGGTAAGAACAAGACCAAAACTGTGAAACCATAGAGAAGTAGCAGTGTTGACTTCGAATACAGATTGTATATTGTACAGTATATTTTTCCATTGAAGTTTGTCTTGAATCTGGAGCAATAAGTATTTGTTGATTCGTAGTCTCTTCCTGCTTTGTCTAAGCTATTTGCCAGATGTCTGCAATAGTTAAACTAATTACAGTGGCATTGCCTAGTAGAGCTTGCTCTTCCCTCATGCTACTAACTTGAAGATATTTCATTTAAAGACGTTCATTTATTACAACACAGTAGTTTTGGTCCCTCTTCCTCCCCCCGAGGCATTTTCTTTTCTTTCTTGCACCCCACCCTGTTTATTTTAACTTTTTGGCAGCCATGTTCTAATATTTCAGCAACACGTGTGCAGAGTTCTTTAAATTCACAAATGTTGCTAATCTGAAATGAGAATTTCAGATATTTTTACAAGGCTATTTCAGCTGAGCTAATTTTGTAACAGTGTTGTTGAATGAAACATGTACATAATTTTGTATCTGCTGTGGGTGGATCGCCCATATCTTGAATATTGAGATGAGCTGTGGCACTCAGATGAAGTATCTGCAGCACGGAATTCTATTAAATGTATAATCTTGTTTGTTAAATGATTAGGTAGTGAAAAGGTTCACTCCAAATGAACAAGTTCAGAAATTTTGATGTAGATCGGTCATTCACATGATGTCTAATACCAAGGAATTAAACATAATATAGCTATATGTTGCTTAGGTGAGTATGTACTTTCCCTGAATTTCAGAATCAAAAGATCAAGACCACAGGAAAGCTGCCATTCAAATTCATTTGTAGTCAGCACAAAGTATATATTCCCATTCTAGAATCCTCCCTAATTTTCTTACGTGCTTGTTTCTCATAGTACTTTCTATAAATTTTAGAGCATAAAATGTCATGACAAAGTGGTAAAGTGACACCAAGAATTTTGTATTGCTCTTTTGTGGTAATGTGTTCCTACATGTAATAGCACCTGTACTTAAAAATTCGAAGTGTGATATCATTAAATGTATTGATTAATATTAAACAGTCTTACATTTTCATAGTAACTGTTGCAAATCAAAACATATGTCCAGAAAGGCTGCGGGGTCATACGGAAATGATGCTGAATAAGAAGTCTCTAAAAGATTAATAATGTGATGCCTGTGGCAGGGCTTGGAGTGAGCTGGGGTGGCTGTTGTGTGCAGGGTCTCTGCGTGAGGGGCTGCTGCGGCTGCAGGACATGTTTCAGATGCTCTCCTCCAGTAGAAAAGTTACGTAATGCAAGGCTAAGAGCAAGAATTTTGAGCATTGCCAGCTGTTACTCAGGACGTTTTGGTGTTTCCTTTTGGACAGCTGACCTGCTCTCAAGAGACTATAAACAATCGCCATAAAAATCAAAGTAGCCAGGGAGATTCCGTTGCATAATCTCCTTTTATTTTTAAGGAGACTTTATTTCCTGGAAATGCCTTTGATTGCGTGTCAGTGCTAAACTGTTTTACGTAGCTGTCACTGGTGGGTAATTGCTAACAGGTGGAGGGAGAAGAGGAAAAGAGTACAGAATTGTGCACAGTAGGTTGATGGTGAGATGTGATTTAGCTAAACAGGCAGTCCCCTTTTCACACTGCTCAGAGCATGAGAATAGGATGTAGTTTTGTTCATCTGAAAGAGACAAAGACCAGAAGGAAGCACTTCTGCTTCTTAATTTTTGTGAGGGGAGCGGCACACGGGCAGAAGTCCTCGCTGTGTTCCTTGAGCGTGCCACAGAGCAACAGGTTAAAGCTGGCAGCCTGTTATCTTCACGGTCTAGCTTTTAGAAATCCCCATAACGTAACGCACTTGAAATAGATGTCGTCATCAGCTCCTGCCCTGAGTACTAAGCCTGTCCAAATACATGTGACAGAAGATGGTGGAGTAGAGTGCAGCAGCTACTCATGTGGTAGGAGTGGTTATTGTATTAGGGTATACTTTTTGTTGACAGGCCAGCATGTTTTGAGTTAAAATTCTGCAGCTGTCTCTCTCTCCCCCTCTCTCACTTTCTCTCTGGATTTGTACAAATTCCAAGCTCCTCTGTAACAGTTGCACCCTTCTTATTTTGTTCTGAATAGATTTCACTGGTTTGTTTTTGTTTTGTTTTTTTCCCAGCAGGAAACGGGCAGCAGAGGCGCAGATCCATTCAAGATCTTAGTGTTGCTGGAACAGAGTCCAGTCAGGTAACAGCTTTCTCATCTCTTCTTTTTCTTTCATAAAGCGAACACCGAATCTGTAGAGGGAAACTGCTCTAGAAATCTTCACCTTTGATGCATTTTTAGAGATGATGGGGAAGCTTGACAGGGTGTAATGTTGTTTGTATTGCGTTTAAATGAGATTGCATGAGGGTAATCTATGAATGAGCTTAAGATGGAAGTGTTTTCTACATAGCTGATGAAGCAGTTGTCAGTTTTATGTACATGTAGTTTTTGTGTACCACTTAATTTAGCTGAGGGCAGATGTTACGCAGGAAAGCTTTTTCATCTCTCTATATGTGGAAAACAATTGTAATTACTACTTTTGGTTGTCTGAAGCAGTTATGCATACTCATACGAGACTCACTTCTTGCATAAAAATAAAAAGCATACGCATCAGCATTATGAATGTATTTATTATTGGTCTCTGAACCCTGAATATTAATTTACAGTAGTATCTCTCCATTTCTTGTGAAAGGTTTAGAGGAGGGTGCTGACACAAAGTTTTGTGTAAAAAAAAAAAAAAAAAAAAAAAAAAAAAAAAAACATACCAAAAAAAGATTTTTTATAAAAA
>NW_010428403.1:72963-101717 GCF_000710305.1 Buceros rhinoceros silvestris | reverse complement strand
AAGTTTTTGTAAAAAAAAAAAAAAAAAAAAAAAGAAAAAAAAAAGACTATCTCAATAAGGTATTTTATAATAACAGAAGTTCTTATCTGGTATCTTAACTGCCATGGCAACAGACACGGTGGTATGCTACATAAAATTGAAATTAAACTGAAAACATGTTAAATGAGAAAAGTACAGCTAACACTTCATTCAGATGTGTTTATTTTGTGTTTTTAATTGCTGCTTTGTCTGTTTCAGTAATTCACAGAGGCTGTTTTGGTCATTAATGTGAACAGGCACATCTCACACTGTGAGATGCCTCCTATTATTTGGATGTGGGAAACTGGAGCTTAGCATATTCATCAGGTTAATCAGGTTTCCATATTAAACAGCCTACCGCAATAATCTAAAATACCTGGTGATTTTTGAGGTTTGTGGTTATCAAGGAGATATTTGATTCTTCTTTAATTCCGTGGAGTGTGATAGCCATAGAAACATCATCAATCCCCCAGGTATTATTAGGACAATTTACTATGTACATCTATCAGAAAATAACAAGTGAGTCTTAAATACATTTTAATATCTTTGGAGAAGAACGGGTTTGTTAGAGAGAAATCAGCCTGTAAAATTCAGTAAAGAAACAGATTAGCTTATTCAGTCAATTGTAGAACTAAAATTATGTAACACTTGGTAAAAAATTGACAGTACCTTAGTTATACCAAATTGCACTGATTGATGTATGAATGTATTTAATTATAGCTTTTCTGTTTAAATTTTTTTCTGTTCATTTTAATGAATGGTTAATATTTTAAAATACAGAATTTCAGCATGTACTTCATATCTGAATAACTATTATAATAATCTTTCTTTGAAAACTGTTCTACTGCTTGTATGGGTGTTCTAGATAAGTTGTCCTTGTGACAAGGAGGATACAGAAAAGACTTTTTTGTTTACCTCACTAATTTATGATAAGTGTCTATAGAAGACTAGAATCACATTTTACTTTCCTGCCTCTAACAGTGTACATATTGGAAACCGAATTGGAAGAATTAGAATTATCTGCTTCTATCCTGCAGTTTTTTGGAAACTGTGATAAAATCTGGAAAACATCATATTCTAACAGGCATGAAAAATGCACTTTGGAAGAAATTGGTGCAATGTTCATATTATGAATAATGAATTTTCATCCCCTTTTTGGTGTGAGAAGAGGGAGAATAGTCTGATGAAACTGATGTTAACTGTGTCGTACCTGTGTGTCTGCTAGCCACAGCAGAAAAAACCATCTGTGATTAGCGTAGCTCTGGTCAGTTTATCGCATCTCCCCATATGCACCGTACCATATATAGGTTATCCATTCTAATGTGAAAAGCCCCTTCCCTCTCCCTCCCTTCATTGCGAACATCCTTCTTCCCTGCATTCCATTCTCCTTCACACCCACCCTGTGGCGCTGCCTTCTGCACTGAGCTGCCGTGGCGCTGCATGCCACCGCTCCGCACCCAGCCTGTGCAAGCCCCTGTCCCGCTCAAAACCGAAGGATTGCCACAGTGCCATTTTTTTTTAACTATCTGACTGACATGCTAAAGCTGATCAGAAATCTTTTTATTAAACAGGCTTTTCGTAAAAATTGCCACTGTGTCAATGAATATAATTCTAACTATTTTTTTAATCAGGAAGGTTTTTTGAATTCAGAAAGGAGTTTTTGTTAAGGTGGAGGAAAGCACTGGAATAATAAATAATAAATATAATAATAAATATACCAAAGTTTGGGCTACTTACCTGAAGGCGTAGACCAAGACTTTTGCCTCCCTGCTTAACTGCTCGTCTGTTTTAATCTGACCTTCATGTATGTTTTATGATTCTAGGTATATTTTATTTCTATATACTGTTAGAATAATTTTTTGTGTGGTTTGTGAGGCTGATGATTACTGGGTTTATGTTGTTGAGACACTTAAGGCATTTTCCAGTATTGCTTTTACTGATGTTATCAACAGCAGACAGTAATAGTGCTTTGCAGATGATTTTACGACTCAACTGACCCTTTCACATCAACAGTTTAGATAGCAAAATATGGTAAGCCAAAGGTTTTCCAATATTGAAATGGCTTTTGGAGTGGTTTGGTGTTGAGAACATGTGTTTAAGACTGATGTTTTACAGATTTCTCTAGCATTGGGTGAACTTGGGCTGGACCTTACTCCAAGTGACATCAGCAGCACCCATGCAACCCTCTCTGCACAGTCAAATGCTGCATCTCCATTTGTTTCCATCCATATACTGTGATGCTTTATTAATTTTTCCACGTAATTTTTGTTTTGCACTGAATTGTTTCTTCTGCCTTTCTGTTTCCCTGTACATGCATTTGAAAACATTGTATTGTGCTGTCTGTCCAGGACTGCTGCTCTGGCCTAAACATCTTTGTAACACAGAAACAGATGTGCAGACTCTGCAGATGTGCAAGATGTGCAGATGTGCAAGACCCCATAAAAACTTACGGGGTCTTGAAGGAAACCCTCTATTTACACTGGATAGAGTCTTTAGAGTCTTTGGTATTTTATACAGATACTGAAACATATTTGGCATAATCACTCAAGAACTGCAGGTTGTGATCCGGTGCCTAGTAAGGTATCCATGTCCTTGTCCATATCCTTTACTGGCTTGGCTGTTTTGGTACATCATCCTTCACAATGCTGTCGTGATATCAAAACTACCTCTTTTAAACCTGTAGTTTATTTTTTGGTTTGTTTTAATAACTGTTGCTGGGCCTTCATAACTCTTAGAGTTTACTTGGAAGTGGAAAAAAAAATATTAAAGAAAACCATGAACTGTGTTGAACAGTTCAGAAGCAAGGTCAGAATATACATGCCCACATGCATGCAAGCCAAGTGTGACAGTCTGGGGGATCTGATATTAGACAGATGAATCATTCTGTTTGTGAGATTGTGAAATTGGTCACAGATACACTCTTTTTTCTCCCCTTTCACAGCAAGATAAAATCCACAGATGAGGAGACAAGGCTAATAACAATGATTTCTTTAAATTGAATTGTCCGTTTAAATTAAACTTGAGGGGGGATTGTTGCCCAGAGCACACCAGCTTTTCAACACTGCATGTCTTTGAGAAATGGAAGCTAAAAGCTAACAATGCCATGTGGGTTGGCCACCTGGCAAAGGCAATTTGAGAGTAACTTGATAACACTGTTGAGCGTCCTGAGATACCTGAAGGAAGCAAGAATGAAAAGATTCCTGTGAAAGGATAGCAGTGGTAGAAACCAATTGCTAAAGAACAGTAACTGGCTTAAGTGTCAGAGTGGCGGACGTCCAGGAGGCCTAAAGCACCTCTCTCAACACCTGCTCAAATGCTGTGATCTAACAGATACTCAGTTTTGGGAACTTCCCTTGGACTTTGCAGTGCTTTTTAGCTAAGGCTTCAGATACGAATTCTTCATTTCTGTCTCTAGTAGTTTTGTCTAAATAATGGAATTTTTTTGTTGTTGATGGATCAAGACAATCTGGTAGAGCAAAGGGATCTGGTACAGCATTGAGAAGTTACTGTAACTAGAGTACTTCTCAGGTGCCCTTTGCTGTCAGCTGTACATACTGAACAAGACTCTGTTTGCTTAAAGGACATACAGTTACAAGCCCTTGCTCTGTCGTTCTGACCTTTCACATCAGCAAAGTGTGTTTATCATTCACATCTGAGGATGCTGACAATGAGCAGTAAACTTAAACATGGCTTAATGCCAACAAAGACCCCGACACAAAAGCTTTTTCAAAATGTCTGATAATCCCGATAATATCATCCATTGGATTATTTCTACAATAGTTTATTGTCCTGTTTCTGGCTACTAACGTAAAATGCTAGATTACAGGAGAAAGGTAATGCAGTTGAAATAATGGATATTTCAATGTGTAGAATCTTGTTACTCTTTGAAGTGTTATTTGACTGAAATCCTGGCTTTCAAAAATTAAATTAGAAATTAGAGTCATAGAAAAAAGTTTCTAGATAATGTATATTTGAGTGCCTCTGAAAGAAACAATTAAGTAATTTCATGATAAATACACCATACTGAAACTAGTTGTATTTTAATAGCATCTTTTCTTTTTACATTCCCTGCAAAACTCACTAGGGTTTATAGTCTTAATCCCTTTACTGTGTTAATTTTATGTTGGTGAGGTGGTATATGAAATACAAGAATATACATTGTAAATAATAAAATTCTGAAAAAGAAGCTCGGTAGAATAATGAACTTGGTGTTATGTTTTTGTGCTTTGATAAAGAAAAGGATTGGAGGAGTCAAGCTGTATCTAAAGGAACTTTGTACAGAATTTTATTTTGGTTCTTGGTTTGCTTTGTGAGAGAGAATGAACTCAATTTCTAATTGCTTTGCTTTGATCCTTTTTGATTAAACGCTTTTCATGTTTTCTGAAGATGAATCTCCTAAACTCTGAGTTAATATAAGAATTAATATGCTGCAGTCTACTGTGGTTACTAAGCTGCATTCGCTTAGTTGAATGTAGTTCCATTCATTGATTAAACATTGGAAACAAACTTCGTTCCTTCCTTATGTTATGGACCTGCTAGATTTCACTCATTGGAGGTGTGAAAATCACTAGACAGAGCGTTGCGCTTTTGTATAAAGATCTTGAACACGTTGTTCAGCACTGCTTTTTATTATGCTAAATAGCCAAGTCACAGGCATTTCTTTTATACGCTAAAGACGGAGTAGTAGCGGGGGTGAAATTATCCCAGCAATGCACGGAAAGTTTATCAAACTATCTGGAGACTTCTCAGGGTAAAAGCTTGGGTAGGCAAGGTATTTGGAAGGATTATAGGTTTAGGTTTCTTCACATTTATTTTTCTTTTTAATAACGTTTTTTAAAACGAACCCTTTAAAAAAATCTTCCACTAACTTTTCTTGTCACTTTGTTTCCTTTTATCATTTCAGGAGAGTAGAAACAGCAGTAGATCGTCTAGTCCTAGTGTGAGAATGATCACTACCTCGGGACCAACCTCTGAAAAGCCAACTCGGAATCCATGGACACCTGATGATGCAGGTAATCCTTTGTTCGTTAGTTAACTTTTTGCCTTTTCGCCAAATATTTGTTTGGTTATGGTGTGGGGTGTGTGCCTAGACATTAACAAAATTAAGCAGTGAAGGTCACTGACCATTTTAATATTGCTTAAATTGTCATTACAGTACTGCTTTGTTTCGCACACTGACTTTAAGAATTTTTTTCATATTGATTATATTAAGTTACATAAACTTGTATTTTGCTTGTAAGAAAGTACATTTGCAGCGATAATAGTATTTAATGGATATCTTCTAGCACCAGTTTTTGACTATAGTGTGGTTTTGGGGAATTAGGGAAATAGACATCTTGGAGCATTTTAGTCTTGTGCATTTGTATTATGAATGCACAGTTAAAGCTTTCATTGCTCTGACTTCTGGAATGAAATGCTCTGTAGGTGAGTATCAGCTGGAATACCTCAGTTCTGTTTTACATCCGTGTCGTAGTTTTGCCTGTGCAGAATGTACATGTGCACACAATCTTACTGTTTTAAAATGCACTAACACAGCTGTGTCTGCAGAAGTGTTGTAAATACTTCTACTGTAGTATCACTGTTCCTTTGTCTGAACTAGGATTAAGAATGAATGTAATTGGAATGCAATTTTAAAAGTCATAATGCACTCCGTTACGAAAAGAACCAGTACTGGACTGCATGAAAACAGTGGATTCCCACAAATTCCTTTTAAAAATTTAAATAAGAAGTACATTTTTGTAACCAAAATTTACATGTCGAATTTTAAATGTAGTCTCAAGCTGGTACCTCATAGTGCCTCAAACTCTGAAGTCTTTTTCTTGTGATCCATTTTATCTTTGGCTTATCAGCCTCTTTCATTCTTTTCCTGTAACCAAGTGCAAAATGGAAACTCACATGTGGACTTACTTTTGCATGAGCATATAAATACACAGACATACGTGTGTGTGTATGTATATATACACGCACGCTTGTATTTTACCAAATATAAGGTGATTCTGTGGGATAGTGGGAGGAGGAAAACATACTCTTGTATTTTGCTTCTGTGCTTTCTTCTTTTGGTCCACCGAGACTTTGCCTGATCGTGCTCTATGCCTTGTCACTCATAATTTCCCAAAGCCCTTGCCCACTGCGACAGCCCACCCTGTGCCCTCTTTTGTGTACTATGGGTCCTGAGTTGCTGCAGGCAGTAAGCACTTGATGGCAATTGCTGCCCCACACAGAAGCAAGCTCTTACCCAATCAATCCTTCACTGAGAACTGAAAGTTGCTGATCCCATGTGAGTGCAAAGGCAGTTTGTCCCAAGTCTTTGGCCTTAAATGCAGCACAGCCCTAGAGTGAAAAGTCCAGTCCGTTTTCTGGCCCACAGAAATGCCTCACCTTATACCCAGGTAAATACAGAATGTATATTTTTTCTTGTTGGGTTTATGCAGTCCATGAACAAAGAATTGTTTGAATTTCTAAAGAGAGAAATAATTTTAGTTTTCTGGAAAAGAGGGTACACTTTTAAGTTAATGAGGCAAAATGATAAAATGAGGGTGCAGCCAAATCTGGTGAGTCACAGGAAGAGTTACAGTTCTGTGACAGTGCTGAAATGCTCAGGAATGTAATCTGGAGTGTTTTGCATGTATTGATGTATTTGAAACATTGCAATAATTCCTTTGCTGTAGCATTATTCCATATACGGCAATAGTCTAATGCAGGGAAGGATTTTTTATATTGTTCTCATTTAAGATACTGTGGTGATTAAGACTCTGGTTTTAGGGTTGTTTCCTTTTTCTTTTCTTTTTTCTTTTTTTTTAACCACCTTCCAGATTCCTTACAAGCATACACTTAACCACTTTTTCTCCATTCCCACCCTCTTATTTCTGTTTCCTTTTGAAGCTGCTCTTGGAGATAGCATAGTCTTTGAGGGCAACACCTTAGTTTCTCTACCACGACTACTCTGTGGCAGGTGCTTTTGGGGTATGGGTAAGCAGCCCCTTTTTTTTCCCACCTACCCTCCTCCATATAATCCTCTAGTAGCAATAATGCAGCTATGAAATCAGTAGTTTCTCCATGTGTCTTTACTCCTGTGTCTCTTAAAGCTTTACAGTAACCTTGTGATCCCCTACCAGAAAATAGGGTCTGTGAGAATTCAGAAAGATGTCAAATCTGGAATGAAAGCACTAGAGAAATCCAAAGTAACTGCAGTGTAAGGAGAGAGCAGCCAGGCCCAGGAGACAGATTGGTTATTGGGTTCCTTGCTACCCATAAATTACCACTACAGAGCAGAGAAGATGCCCGAGAGCATGTTGTGAGGAAGATACTTGCAGACCTCACTAGAAGCAGGTTTCAAAATTGAGCAGGAGGTTGTGCTTATTTTATTTCGGCAGAGCTGGTTTGCACAGCTTCTAATTTTAAAATCATTAGATGCATGGGCTGGCTAGCTGATCCTTCATAAACAAGAATGAAATGGTGTTTTTTTTTATAAATAGAGAACGTGATTGCAAACTGTACAAAAATAATATTTTTAAAATCTCAATGCTGTTACGTGGCTTCTAGAAGCGTAGGATGAGAACCTTAATCTTTGTTTCGTGTTGGCGTGATAGATAATGATTTTGAAGTTCTTTATCAGAAAAACAAAATAATTCATCTGCCTTGGGATTGGAACGCTGCTATTTCCATTTGCCTTTCCACATTCAAATCATGTATTATAAAATGATCTAGAATTCTTTTATTTGTCCTATAAGAATAGAATTAACTCTGAAAATAGATTAAAATTTTCTTGGTATTGTTACAGAGACCAATGGGTCAGATAACTCCATCCCAATGGCATATCTTACATTAGATCATCAGTTACAGGTAATAAATACATGCTTTATTAGATACTTTATCTTGCATTTCATTCTAATGTGTGAATTTTGGTCTGCAAAATATAGTGCCACATATTTACCTGTGTTTACATTCTGTCTAACTTTTCACCAAGGCTAAAAAAATACGTTATGTAATCTGGGATTGGTTGACTCAGATTTGATCAAGCTATTAAAAACAAGCCCTGGGAAACATGATCCCTAAAACCAAATGTAAGCTGAGTTCAACTGTCAAAGACAGACATTATTTACTTCAGTGTTACTGACTTAAATTGTTGTTACACTTTATTTGCTGTGTGTGGGACTACTTTGATTTTTGTAGCAGAAAGAGTACCAGATTAGTAACTGCAGATTTGAGGTTTGAGTCAACATTGACATCAGTGCGGTAACATTTTCCAGGGCACTTATTTTTAAAAGCTTACTGGTTTTTAAAAGATGTTATAAATACACTCAGAGATATTCTAACACACTATATACTAAGGTATCAGTTCATTAGTTTTTAACATGTCTGATTTATTTACAGCCTCTAGCACCATGCCCAAACTCCAAAGAATCTATGGCTGTGTTTGAACAGCACTGCAAAATGGCACAAGAATATATGAAAGTTCAGACAGAAATTGCATTGTTGTTGCAGAGGAAGTAAGTGAACTGTGTTTAACTTTTGTTTTCTTCTATATGTTTCTTCTACAAAAAGTCTATTATCTGTGACTATTATTTCTGGCTTTATGAAGTAACATTTCATAGGGAATTATTATTTTCCAGCCTTAATCTCAGAATACTGAGCTGCTTAGTACAGGTGAGGTATTTAGAGCAGGTAATTGAAAGTTTTAATCCGTATCAAGACTCTTCTTTTGGACAAGTCCTACTTGAAAATGTGTAGCACATCAGTGTATGTAACATGCTAGTAATGTTTGCATCATTTCAAATGAAAGACCTGGACTGCTGAGGAACCTTGGAATTTTATTTCCAGTGCTGTCCAGAAAAAGTCTTGCCATTGTCATTTATAGATAATCACTAGCATAGTGGATTATAGAATTTTGCGTACTATTTCAGTGTTACTCATTTTGCAGTTCGTTATCTGATTTTTGTCAATCATCACATTTACAACAGTATTATCAACAAACTTCTTGTGTTTCTCTACCAGGGGTTTAGGACCTAATATTTAAAAGCTGGTTATATACCTTCTTACCTTTGTGCATTAGAAATAAACTATTTCCTCATACATCATGTGCTCATAGAAGCAAAGCATCTGCATGTATTGTTGTATTAGGGCCAAAGTTATTGCTGATTCAGAATTTCAGTTCACATTCTGTTGTGATCTGCTTCTTGTAATTTTTCTTTCATCATGCTGCGGAGCAGTTCTGAGATGTCATATAGGCTCCCATGCTAGACCAAGTGACCAGCTTGTTACCCCTCAGTGTATGAGCCGCTGCAGGCAAGTGGTTGTTAATAAGGAGCTTGCCTTGGTGTTTGTGGAATAGCCAATGAGAAAAATCTGTCTGTAAACCTCTTGTACATTAGAAATAGCTTACAGAATGAGGAAAAAAAGCTACTGTAAGGTTGACCTCCTGTCATCTACTCATGTTTGGCTTAGTATCCTGAGAAAATTCTCTTTCAAGTGGTACTAGTATTTTTGGACTTCATAGAATCACAGAATCGTTTTGATTGGAAGAGACCTTTCAGATCATCGAGTTTGACCATTAACCCAGCACTGCCAGGTCACCACTAAACCATGTCCCTCGGCACCACTGAGGATGTGAAAAACAAAACCAGGGTTGTGATTGATGAATTTGATGCTGGTTAAGGTAGTCACTAGTTCAATCTTTATGAAATGATAAAGTTTTCTTTTACTGTACTTCCAAACCATATGGCAACAATTAATTAATGTGAACTTTCTCTTCTATTTAGTTGCTAAAATATTGCTGGCAGCTTGCCTTCTTGTCACCTCATAAACAAGTAGTAAACAAGCTGCTAAATCAGTTTTGCAGGATAATTTATAGCAAGTTTATCAGTTTATTTGTTCCTCTAAAATCGTTGCTTAAAAATATACCGAACGCTTATGGCATAAAATAAGTTAAATGACAGATAAAGAAACGATTTGTGTGATTCTGCTTTTTCACTGCTTTCAGATGTTTAAGTCCGAATAGAAAACAGCACTTCACTAAAAAGTCACCAAAATTATTGCAATTTTGTCTTTTAGGCTGGCTTTTGAGTTTTTAAATGTACATATAGTTAAGCAAAATGAGAGTTGAATGTATTTAAATTCTACATGGATCCTTTTCTGTTCTAAAATGATCTGTAGAACTATGTCTGAAAGACATGATTATGTAAAGAACAATTTTACAGATAGAGGCTGTGGTTTGCAGCTATTTTAAAGTTTAAATGTGGATTTGATTTGGAAGAGAATTTTCCTCCAGACTACAGTAAAGAATAAATTTTCTTTTGTTGACTTTTTTTTTTGCACAGAACATCAGTAGCCATGAGTTCAGACTGATAATCAAATACTGACTTCAAACCTATGAAGTCATCTACACACAAATAGAAGTAGAATATAAATAACAATTATTTTTTATTACTATTATTATTTTAGACAAGAACTGATAGCAGAACTGGACCAGGATGAAAAAGACCAGCAAAATACATCCCGTCTGGTACAAGAACATAAAAAGCTGTTAGATGAAAACAAAAGTCTCTCAACTTACTATCAGCAATGCAAAAAACAATTAGAGGTCATCAGAAATCAGCAACAGAAACGGCCAGGCACATCATGATTTCCTGGGACCTTTCAAATGAAAAATATGCACAGAAAAGACTGAATTTTTTTTTAATTGTTATTATTATCCCTTATTATGACAACCCATGAGTGTTAGCTTCTTGGTGTGATCTGTATTTGTCTGCTACTCTAAACATCATTTAATTTTCTTTTTCCTATGATGGACATCCAGTTCAAGAGGTTAATGGAATAAGGTGAGAAACCAGTGACTTGAATTAACCAACAGCCCTCAGTTGAAAGCGAGAACAGTGGCTGTATGCATGCTCCGGTGTGAAGGCTAGCCTAACAAGTGTTACAGTGGCTGCTACGTTGTAAGATCTCGGTTTTAGTTTTTGGTGTTACCTCGGTAAGAGCGAAACAAAAACTTTCATGTGTAAGAATGGTTTTGTTCCAGTGTCTCATCTCAAACTATTAAGATGACAAATATTTTCAGGACTTTAAACATGCACCAAGCTGCAGAGGTGATGTTTACTGACCAGAGTAATTCATGATGCATTAGTGATGCCTTTTACCTGTAGACATAGTGTATTTTTTCCACATACAAAATGGTAGGCAAACTGATGCCAACATCTTTGGTTCAGTGCTTAATTGCCCTGCATTTTGACTAATATATTTCTTGTAATCTTGCATTCATAAAATATTTGAAGTAAAAGGCTGTATTTTCTTTACTTTCTTGGGGGGAATGACATGCAGTTTCATTACTTACTGGGAAAAAGTAATGAAGGTGATTCACTGGACAAGGTTGGTCCCTTATATGAAGGAGAGAAAGAATCACAGATGTGTGAAAGTGTGTTTTAAACCTTTAAAGATTTTTTTCCCTGTAGCACCTGTGGAAAGAAATTCAGAAAGCAAATTAATACAGAAACTTTAAACACTTGCGCCCTTTATACCACTTCTTGGGTTATTTTTTTTCCTTACAATTTATTTGCTGAAAATCATTTAGCATAAATCTAAACAAGTGTGGTTTAGATAGGGAGAGAAGGGCGTGGGGAAATGAATTCTTTTAAAATAGCAAAGTAAGAAATGGAGTTGAGTATGCACATAGCGGAAGCTATTAAGAAAATGAGAGAAATGGCTCAGATCTCCATCAGGAATCTCAGTTATTCCACTCATGTGAACATAGTTCAGAGGAACTTCCTTTGACTTCATCACTGAATGCCTGCTGCCTTTGTGACTGAATGAAGTCAAGCAGAATATGTAATGATCAGTGTCATTTTTTACCATTATTACATGGGAGAAAATAACTCTTTGTTTACATTGCAGATTATTTGGGTTATGAATTAACTGCTAACGTGCAAAAATGAGGCATTTCTGAATATTATCAGAGATTATTCCTGACATAAGCTTTTGGTGTATTCAATTGTGGGCAGGGTTTTAACAACAGTCTTTTGCAAAGGAAAATAGAAAATTGAAGTTTAGCTGCCGAGCCCTCAAAATACAAGAGAAGTAATCTGAAATTTGACTTACTCTTATTTCAAATGAATAATTATTCATAAGAACCCACAAACAGAATTTGGAAAAACATTAAAGGCAAAAACCTCGCAGCATTTTCTCTTCCCCTTCCTGCCTACCCGATAAAAACTACTAATACTTCTGTGTGAACAACAGATTATCTGTGAACAACAAAGATGACGAAGAGTTTACTAACAGTGTCATCCTGTCTTGAAAATAAATCTGTTGTGGGCAAACCGTTGGGAGTTAGAGACCTTTCCCTCGTTTTGTTTAAATAAAGGAAGGGTTATCGTTCCCAAAACCTTAGCAGATAATTTGATTAGTTAGCGGAAACTGATACTGGGATCAGCTTAAGGGCACACATATTTATAGTAAAATGTAATTGGCAGAGAAAATAACTGTAGTATTAGGAATAGCACAAGTTATCCAGAGCATTGCTGTTCACATACATCTGCCCATCTACCAAAATGGACACGTTCGGTGATCAGCGGCTTAGCATATGCTGAAGCATCAAGTAGAGCAGCATAAATGCTAATGCTCAACTTCAGATGCGTGGTTGATAGTTACGTACTCAAAATCATTTGCCAGGGCAGTTTTTACACTTTACCTTGTCCTATAACAGATACGCTTAAGGTAAATCAGTATTGTATATGAAAAGTCACTTTACGGCAGTTTGAATAATGAAAGTGAGTGCAACGCTAACGTAACGATACATGATACAAAAGTCTGTCCTGACAGTTGCTTATGACTTTTCACCTTTTACATTAAGCAGGGTCTCATATTGTAATGTAAGTACTGTGCTGTCGGGCACTCTTGAACTCGGCTCCGTTCAGTAGTTAGGTTAGATTGCTCTTGTAATTTTGAGAGGGAATTTGGCGTTCGATCTTTTGCCTTCAAATTATCTCTTACTTAATTCCATGAAAAGTTTAAAAGGTATTTGCCCAGATTTCTCAGCTAAGTGTGCTGGCAAAATCTTTGTATCATTAAAAAAAAAAACCAACCCCACACAACCTGTAAGGGTAGACTGTAGCAGTTTGGGCTAAGAAGACTTTAACAGCTTACCTTTCAGTGACCTTTATTATTTTCATAAGGCTCTTGTTTTAAAGTTGTTTACAAATGTACTTTTATTTTTCTGTTAAACTATCTGGACTGTTCAGGAATTTTTTTATGTACTCTTTTGTCCAGTTAAAGCTGTTCCTCTAATAATGGAGGTAAAACATCTAGTTCTGTCGGGGCACTGCCTTCTCAGAAAGGGTAACAGGCTCTGCTTTTTGTTACAGTATGTGTTCTGTAAGATATTGTGTCATTGGAAGTATGCTTCTGTACACTGTGCAGTTCGGCCAAAAATGCTTTTTTTAGGCTTCTGGTTTTTTCTTTTCTGATAAGAAGTTGAAGATTGTGATTCAAAACTTGTATATAAAATGGTGAATGGTTTCATATGATCCAGGAGTGAGCAGTGTGGCTTTCTGCTACAGGGTTTTATTACGTTATCAGGAATCTAATTAATAAAAGTTGAGAGACTTCACAAACATGCAGTAATGCCCCAACACTTGCCAGGGCATCCTTGATCTCCAGTGGAATCCCGTACGGGGTGAGGCATAATCATCATACAGTTGTTCCCACTGCCACAAGAAAATTCTTCTGCTATTCGCTCTTCCCTCCCTGTGTGCAGAAGTAGGGTGTCGGATGAATAGTTCTACTCATAACTGAGTATCAAGTTTTTTTAAGAATGCCGCGTCTTTTATACAGATGTTCCACAAAATGATAAGTGCTCTTCTTTCATTTTTCAGTTTGGACAAATTTCATTCTCTGGAACTTCTCTATTTTGTTCATAATGGATTTTACTGCTTGAGAGTTGCTGTGGCCATACCACAGAGACAACCCCTTAACTGTCTCCTTGCCTGTGAAGAGCACAGAATAGTGCTTCAAATCTCTTCTGAGCTGCTTTGAACAACTTGGCCATTTCAGGTGCTCTGCTCAAACCTGCAGTAAAGTTTGAAAGGATAAGGACAAAAAAAGGTGCAGCACACTCAGCCCCTCAAAATACAGATTTCTCTGTGGTGAACTGATTGAAGAGGAGGATCCTACAAAGTAAGCCTATGTGCGTGTATACGTGCACGTATACACGCAGTTAAGTACTTGTGTATAGATGCAGAGAGCTGCATATATCAAATCAGAATTGATAGATGGCTTTTTATTTCCAAAATCTGAGTTTTCTGTACTTTGCTTTTTATTAAAATAAGTATATCACTGATGAGTGGTGCTCTAAACCTGTGAAGATCAAGTCTATAGAGAGAGATGAATACAGGTCTGTGCATGTGAGAGTGCATCAGTTATCTTCTGTGCCCATGTAACCCTTTTCTGCTACTTGCAGAGACCCTTCAGATTTCTCATCGCACTAGGGCAGATTTGCTACAAATGTTTTGACTTTGAACCTACATCCTCACTCTGGTCATGGAAGGGTACTTCGTGAAAGAGCAAAACTGAATTTAGACCAAGTACTTTAAATTTGTAATAATTGATAAAATACTGTCTTAAAATACTTAAGAGCATGGCTAATCCTAGGGCTTTAACCTAAACAAGCAATGATGAAAAAAAAGGGTTTTTTTCAGAGCTGTGTGCTTTGCACTAACTAGCTGAAAGTTTTAGACCCTCCAAAGGATGAAAGAGGCTTGTTTTCACATCATTACCATGCTTTGTCTATATCCTGCTTCTGACTTGGATAAAGGCAGCTACTCTTATGTTTGGGAACTGTTGCATTTCCTCGACGGAGAGGAACAAGTCGTTGCTTTATAAGAAGTTAGAAGCATATCCAGCCTTGTGAAGCAAAAGGCACTGGGAGAGGCAGACCCGGGAGCAGGTGGAGTGGAGCAACTGCCCCCATGGTGTGAGACCACAGCTCTTTGCCAGTGCTGGGGAAGGTGGGGGGTGACACAGTGCACACAGACCACGGATCCCTAGCAGTGTGCGGAGAGGGCTTTGGAGCAGGTGCGCGTAGGCTACTCCTCTGTGGTATTTAGGCAGAGGACCAAGGAGCGCATTTCGTTCATGTAACCTATGGGCTCAGCACGTGGGATGAGGCACAATTTTAGCTTATAGCAGAAAATCAGAAAACAGTCCCTAGTTGTAGGAGACTTGAAGATAAATGATGAGGTGGATGTGCTTAAGAGCTCTGTCTGGGTCTGTTCTCCTTTTTCGTGAGAAGCGGCAAGGTGGGCTTCACCTGCTGGGCTGCCTTTCAGCGATGAGCAAAGCCACCGTGACTCTCCTGGTAGCTCCTGCAGTGTGAAAAGAGGAGTGGTCAAAAACTGCTTAAGAAAAGGAGGAGACCTTTTTGCGTTGTTTGCCTTCAATGCAGCTTTGCTGGTGTCAATACAATATACGTTTAAGACTACTGAGAGTCCCTTCCAAAAACAGGCAAAGTTACAAAGGTTAAAGTTTCTGAGAGAGGGGATACATTGTCCTGTCATCTGAGGATGTCCGTATTTGCCAAGCCACTGCTGCAGAAGTGCTCCTGTGAACACCTTTGCTCTCTGAGGTCCTAGAAGAGCGTGCCTGTGCCCGTCACTGGGGGACTCCTTGAACAGCTGTCTTCAAAAAGTTAAACCTGGTACGTGCAAATCAGATTCTTATTAAAGTTTCTTACATCAGCGTAAGCAATGTGCCTAGAGCGTAGCTGGGAATTGTTCATGAGGTAGGAGGTGAAGCTAATTTAGCTTGTCCTCTGAGGGCTGCTTGGGGTCTGTGGGGCTGCCAGGCTCAAACTGCTTCTGTCAGTGAAGTGCTTGGATAGGACGTGAGAAGCAGAGATGGCACAAGGAGCCATTTCGGTCACCGCACCTGTGCTTCGCACCAGAGCACAGTGCCGTGGCTGCACGTTAAGCAGGCAAGAGCCACGCTGCTGTTCAGGTCTTTAGCCACCTCTCCAGGTGTCCTTGAGTGCTAGCAGACGCTGGGCTGTAGCAAAGTGTGAGGGTTAGGTCCATCTTTTTGCGCTCATCAAAAGCTCTAGGGACCAAGAGATGGCTGAGGAGGGATTTAGCTGTTTTGCGGGGGTTGGGCGAGAAACCAAGGCGGGGTCATTGAGCACACTGTATCCCCCATCTCTGGATCAGGGAAACATGCCGGCGCCTCAAGAGCACTAACCATGTGGTGAAACAAGTGGTGGTGGCTTGCATGGTTGCTTTCCTGAGTGCCCTGACTTTCAGACCTGGTAGGAGAAAGAGGAAGAAGCCTTCCTAACCCAGCTGGGGATCTGAGTGTGGCTGGCTTGTTGCTTGTTCTGCATATTATGGCATGCCCTGACACCCCCACCCCCCAAAAAGTGCTATAGGTCAAGCTAAGTTTTCAGTCTCAGCTGTTTTAATTCTAAGGTTTTAGGACCTTGTAACCTGCAACTCGTGAGCAAACCTCAGCCTTCACTGGCTTTGAGCAGGTACAGCTGAAAGGACTATTTCCTTCCAAGAATGGAAGGAGCCAGTGTTCACATGTGAGAGCTACCAGCAGCAGCAACTTCTTTTCTCCAAGTCAGTGACTTGAGCAAGATGGAGGGGTGGGTGAATTTGCCCCTCCATAAAGCATAAATGTTTATCTAACTACTCCTGGAGCAAGACCTAAGCAAGGCTAAGAACTGGATTGTTTTTTAATACAATCCTGTTTGCGATAAATCATGAAAGGTGGCTGAGACCCTTTCACAGTCACACCTACAGGCAGTATCGCACTCTTCGCTCTTTAACAAGCATCAGGCTCCCCAGATGGTACAGTCCGTGATCAGTAACAGTGCGGGGTGCAGGGATGGGAAGAGGGTATGTTCTTCCACATTTCCCAGGCAAGTCTCACTAATACCACAGCAGCAGCAGCAAGGGCCATGACTCTTGCGAATGGTTTACAGTGCTTAAGGTTTCTTCATCTGAACCGGCTGCTTGCACCAAAAGGCAGCATTTCTCATAATGATTTAGTCCCCCCTCCCAAAGAAATCATACTAGAATCAAATAAAAGGTAATTGATAAATTAATGTGTAAGAATCCTGAAGTTTAAGACCTGTCTGTGCTGGCGGTGTAATATAAAATTATGTGTAGTAGCCCTCTGTCAGCTGGTGCTGCCAGGTCTTTTTGCTTGCAGGATGAATGAGCTGAATGTTTAAAAAGTGCTTGAAAGAGGTTTAAAAGTGCTGACTGGTGATGTTCTGGTTCAGTGTCCCTCCCGCCTTGTAATGGACAAGTGTGTGGTAGCTCTAAAATATGCCTTAAATACAGAAGCGCTCAGGCAAGACATTTATTCATCTGTATTCAGGCCACCACATCAGCACTCTACATTATGAAATTTTTGCAAGATCATCACAATAGATTTCTCAAATCTCAATGCTATCAACTCCATTGTCTGCCCTATGGTCTAGCCTGAGTATGTCAAGAAATTGAACGCCACATCAGTGTCATTGCAGTCAGTTGCATAAAATATTGCTGTAACCGTGTGGCAATGAATTGCAGGCTATGCTCTTCACTTTCTAACTTGGCGTAAATACAAATCCCGTAAGAATCGGATGATGAACGCTAAGCACTTTGAGCTCTCCTGAACCTTTGTGATCCAGTGGCTGGTGTTTACTTGGACTAATATTCCCCGTGGTATCCGCTCAGGCCTAATGGTTGTTCTGTGAGTGATGATAATGCACTAATGCCGGCTCCCCTTTCATTCATCGCAGCAGAGTTCAAAAATTTCCAACATGGCTGTGAGCCGTGACTCTGGGGATCTTTTTTGTTTTGCTCTGAAGAGATGTGGGAATGAAAACTATGGTTTTTCTGTATTTTTAAGAGCTGTATTTATCAGTGTTGGAAAGCCTAACTCAATATATCCGGCTAGTAGCAAACGGAAGAGGTTCCTGTTGCTGAGAGCTTGAAGACACTCAGCCTCTATAACAAGGATCAGGATTGTAGGGGAATGGTACAGTCTCTACTTGGTATATGGCTAATCTTCTAATACTGACCATTTTCTCAGAGCTCAGCCTTGGCAGGTAACTGGAGGGGTGGTAGAAGTATTCAAAAAGATTCTTTCTCCCACTTGCTTTACAGGCAAGGGAGAGATATATTCATCCACGGTAATTCAACCTGTGAGCCTAATTTAGGCTCCTGAGGTGGATGATGCAGAACATACATCTCTCTGCCTTGCAGATGACTTGAGATAACTCTCAGATGCCTCTAGCATTTGTAAATACCCCAAGAACTAACCATTTGTTAGCATCTGCCAATGAGGAAACCCGGAGGTGACAGCTACACCCATTTTGACCCACCTGTTGTGTTTGTGCTGCTGAACATGTTCTGGACCTTAAAGTCGAGCCAGAGTGAGTAGCATAACTTGCCCAGCTGTTTGGAACAAGGCTGATGTTAGACATATCCCTGGAATTAGTAGTATCGAGAACAGCACAGGCCGTATGTACCCTTGTTGTGCCGGAAGGCAGGCTGCACGAGGTCCTGTGGTACAAGAAGACTTCTAGCCACCACAACTCTTCACCTCGAAGAGAAGCAGGGGTGTTGTGGCGGTGCTTTTGCAATGTGAATGTCTATAATCTAGGCTAACGTTGCCTGTTCACTCTGTGTTTGCTTCCCAGCAGACATGAGTCATTGTCAACTTCTACTAAATAAACCAGTGACCCAGAGATGAAAGGCTCTGTATCCAAATTGTTTTCATTAATTGCCCTGTGGGGCAAGGATAGATTTAATTTCAAGGACGGGAATATTAACCTGAATTCCTTTCCTTAATTGAGTGTGGAGAAACAAGAAGCGTAAGCAAGGGAAGCAGAGAACAAGGACATGGGTCATTAACACCGTCATCTGGTCTCACAGACAGCAGCGTCTTGTAGAAAATGTCATCGCAGCAACCAGGAGGCAGCAGCTTGTTTGGCAACGTATAGAGCGGAGGTAATAAGAAATTTTACAGCACTGACTGGATTTTTCACCAGTATTTAGATGCACGACTTTTAGCACAGGCATGTAATGACAAACCAATAACCCAGCCCATCGTGCCACAATTCATAGGGTAAAAACACCGGGAAAATGCTGCAGAACAGCCTCCAGGGGTAACGCTGGCCCCATGGGAAGCCTGTAAGGGAAAAAGATGAGGCCATTAGGGCTGCTTTTATTACTGATACATAACATTTGCAGAGTTTTTTTTACCTGAAAGCTTCAAATCACTTTTCAAAAAGCATGATTATAGGAAAATAGAGGCTCAGGAGAGAGTAGCTGACCTTCCAGAAGGTCCATGCCTATTTTGGGAATAAGATTCACGTTTCCTGCCTGTCCATCCAGTAATTCGTGTAGTGGGCTCCAGTGATGCTCTCCCTGATGAAATACCAGTTGAGCAGCACAGTTCAGTAGAGGTTTCCTGGATCGAGCTTGGCTAGAGAGTACATTCTGGTACTTTTTAAAATTTATTTTTAACTGCTTTTTGTGGCTAGTCAGACTGGTATAAATGGAAGCGCACCGATTACAAACCAGGTCAGCTGTTGTTGTGAAAGTGGGATAGCAGTGAATGAATGGGTGCGTCTTTTGGATATGCGTAGCAGGGTGATGAAATTACATCTTCATATGAGATGTGTCTCCTACGTATAAAAGGCTTTAATAAAAGACCATGGGTTTGGGGCTTGCTACAAACTAGTTGACTCTGTTAATCTTGCTCAGGGGTATAATTAATGAAATAGAACAATCTAGGAGACAACTTTCTGGTAATGCTCTAAAGAACTTTATAATTCAGGGAGAGAGTAAAATATTCTAAACCAAACACATTGTTAATTATTAAAAATTCTTGAAAAGCATTTGAAAGTTACAGTGTCTTTTTTTCGTTGGAATAAGAGGTCAGCAGAGATCTGTGTTATGCACTTCACTTCCTTACAAGTGCCTGCGCTTAATTACATTAAAATGCTCTGCAGTTAGGAAGGAATGTGCCTAACGCTGTATCTCCACAGTGCAGTGCTCCTAAGAAGAAAGAACTTCTCACCAAGCTCAAATTCTTTCTTTTCTACTGTTTAGAACCCAGGAAATGCAGGATCATCTTCCTTTAATGAATCCAGCAGTGACTGCAAAGCCTTAGATAAAAATGCGTTACTTTCTTGTGACACCAGTGAGAGAGCAAACAAAAATAAAGTGTTTCACTTTTATCTGGAGAAAACTTGTCAGGCTCCACAAATAGCGAATTTTGCTAGTCTCTTGGCTTAGCTGAGGTACTCTTGCCTCCCTGGAGGCCCATCATTTTGAGAGAACTGTAGCCTACTTGCCTTGAGAAACCAGGCCAAATTCTCTTTACTTTAAAAAAATTACTGCCAGAGTTTCTTGCCATAATCCAGAAAATACAGCTGAATTCAGGAGAGTACAGCCAAAACCCAGCACGCTATAGACCGGCTCTGTGTTTGCTCTCACTGTGCCATTGTTGTGTCAGCTTGTCGCTCGCTGGGAAAATCACCTTTCTGAGTCTTGCAGAAATTTGAGTCTCGCAGGTGTATCTTGGGGTGCTGTTAACCCCTGGGGACTCTTGCCCAGACCCGGGCAGAGAGCCAGCCAAGGCCAATGCCTGTCCAGTGGGGCATGCCCAAGATCTGTGCCAGCAATACCCTGAATTATGAATTCAGCGATCAGTCAATTTTTCGATCAGTGGCTTCTTCACGCCCAGCTCAAGTTTATTTTTCCTGTATTTTTCATCGCAGTCATCCTCTACTTGTAATCTCTTTGTAAGACTGGACGTGTGCACAGATGGGTTTCAAATTATGTAATTAATCATTGGCTGTATTTGCCGATGTGTAGAAATAAATGTCTGGAAATAAATGCATAATGGACACAAATTAGCCTCTAAATTCAAGAAAAGTGAAAAAGAAAAATGTGTTGTTCCTCTTTATATTGTGCATTCTAGGAGACAAACACAGTATATTTTGACTATGTAAGGGGTAAAAAATACATGTCGTTTTTCTGCAAAATTTCTCAGTGTCAGATTTGCAGTAGCCAAGACACAGCATTGACACTGGATCTGCAAGAAGCCACGATGAATTTAAAACCTGCCAGGGGTTCTTTTGAGCTATGTTGCTCACAGAGCCCTTGTGCAGCTCCACTCCATAACTGCCATGAGACCCTGAATAAAGATCTGGCAACAGAAAAATGGTGCCAGATAGCCCTCATGATCTCTTCTGTGCCAGGCAATTTCCCTTGCATTCACATGTCAGAGCACTGAGGACTTCATACTAACTAAGACTTCTGGTTTGCAGTTTCCCACAGAGCAGTGAATTTTGTTCTGCTGAAAGCTGTGATATGCAAAAATACCATTTTTTTTTCTTCCCTTGCCCCCGGAGGAATATCACTTTGAAGAAGCAGATTTGGTCTGCAGAGGTTGCTGGGCAGGCCTGGTAACTTAAAAATTTGATTGCCAATGAGCAAGTCTTCAGTTGTGTGCACGCTTCATGTTGATGTGGTGGCCTGAGACTGCTCCTGAGCTGATTAAAACACACTCAGTAGTCAGCTGGTGGTGCTGAAAGAGGCTTTACAGCTTGGTGGAGGTGGGAACTGTGGTGATTTCCTCTTTCTGGTCTGGAATTGTTGGGAAGGAACATCACATGGGATTAGACATTGTTAATAATTGAAGAGCAAAGAGGATGCTTGGATAGAGGCTGGGGTTTGCGGCCGCTGCAAAGAGCCTACATAAAACCTAGGCTGAGCTCGATGATGGCCGAACAGGCTTGGCCACAAAAGAGAAGTTGGATTATAGTTAAGAAGTAATCTTAGAAGTATCTGAAATCAGCCCTTATTTATTTTTAATAGGATTTTCCACATTTAAAAATAAATAACACCACAGTAGCAAAGTCACCAGGTTCATTACTAGAGTAGCCTTTGAAATGACTCAAATGGCCAAAGGATGCTTGCGGTATTTGCAACTGCCACCAAAGAGCAAAAGGACAAGTGCAGGACTCTCCTGCCCTCGGTGGTGGTGACTGCCCTGGGTAAGCCCTGGTGTAAGCATCATATCCTGAAAGGATTCAAGAAGTGCTTGCTCGAGTCCAGCTTCTGTTTCAGCAGCTCACAGGGCTCTTTCGTGTGGCATTGGCACCACTCTCATCCTCCTCCTCCTACCTGGCATAAAAGGTGCAGACAAATCACTTAGAGATGAGCCATCTCTGTGTTTAACTACACGTTCCTCTGACTAATTTTCTGCAGCAGGTCAACCTTTCTAAACTTCTTGGTGATTTACCTGAGCGTGACAGAAAGGAAAACGAGGTGTGGTGTGGATTTCCTTCTGCTTAATAAGCATGTAGTCTCACAGTCACCTATGGAAACTGGAAGGGTGGAAAAGTTAATTTTCCTCTTCTCATTGCAATTTAAAGAAAGTAAATGGAAACTGTTTTGGTGGCTCGACAGTCTTATTTTAAATTAAAATTATCCATTGAGTAGATTTCCACTTACTCTAGCAGAGCTCTGGTGACTTACATCAGTTAAGATTCAGCTCATCGTTTCCTTTAAAGCGACTTACATCATTCTGTGGTTATGAGCACTCTACAGAGTGTTTAAGCTGCATTTCTAAAGAGAGGAAACCCTCAACAAGCCTCGTGTTGCAAATACAAGTTTGATATTTAATACCGAGAACTTTATTATTTTTAAATGAGACAAAGGCTCTTAAATCATTGGGATGTATAAAATTTTTATCAAAGACACATGGGGGAGTTTTGTGTTTGTATTGAAACCCCAGAGCTGCTGCATTTTAGTATTTGGGGGTCCCTTTGCCCACACCCCCATTATTCATGAGGTTAGGAGGAACCTCCCCATTGGGAAGGAAATTTTCTGGACTGATGCTCAGTGCTGTGGCACCTTTCGAATGTGATCGGCTGAGATGATGTTTCTCTGGTTTACTCCTAAAGGAAGATGTAGCTGAGGCTTTGTGGGAGAACCCTCTCCGTTCCTTCCATGAACCTGTGCTGAAGCAGGTAGGAAACATTAAGCAATCCATTACCTTAAAAGAAAGACTGTTTAAACCAGAATGCCTGGAAGCACCTTAACTCTAGACAACTGGAAATCATTTTCTAAAACCTCTTATTCAGTCAGAATCATTTAGTTCTTTGAAATGTAGGCCATTTCCAACTCATTTTCTACAACAAATGGGACCAGCTCAGTCTGTTCTTCACAATTTAGTAATTTAAAAGGACATAACTGAATTTTATTTTAATGGTAATTGCAAACTCATGCAGAAAATGTAAATGCACACTTCTCGATTAGCTTGCAGCATAAACCATGGCTTCTATTAATGTATTCCAATTTGTAATTCTTTGCACAGTATGAGATTTGAAAGCTGTGATTAAAATTAATTAGGTTAAGTAAAGTTTATCCCCCCTGAGCACTGCTATTTGAGGAGCGAAACAGTAAAACACTAGCTACATCTGGCACCACAGGAGGCTGAAGTACCACGAGGAGCAGCAGCACTGCTTTTTCGGAAGAGTTGCAGGCTGCGTTTTTGGCGTACCTTAAGCACCATGTATGCTTTCGTACCAGCAGATTGGGAGCTGTTAGGTTACTCTTTGCCTCTTGTAAATGCTCTGGAGCTACAGCATCTGTAAGAGCATCTGACAAACCAATCTTTGTAATACAGTGGATGACGTTGACTTGCAAGTGGCTTCATCCCTCCGTGGCTAAAGCATTGGAGTGCTGCCCCACCACCGTGGGAAAGAAGTCTCACAAGTTCAAGAGGCAACAGAAGTGTCTTGAGGGAGGTCCTGGAATTTGTGCTTGCTAGTTTGTTTGGTTGTTGTTGTTTGAGTTTTGGCCAAATCCTTTTTAAAGGATTTTTTTTTTCCCAAAGAGGGAATATTTGGGTAAAAAGAAATATAAGTGTTGGGAACATTAAGCTTGCCGGGATGGAAAGGCCTTTTTGAAAGGAAAGACAGTAATGCTCTGACCTCCCCTCTGCAATCCAGAGACCAGGACACTGGCTGGAAACAGGGCGTGACTTACCTGCGTGCTGCGTTTTACACGCTCTGATGTCTGTCGCTTCAGAAGTGGCAGCCAATACCCCAAAATCTGGTCTTTTGCCATTCTCTGTTCCTTCAGAGCAACTAATTGACTAACTGAGCAATATTTCATCAGGTGAAGCCTTTTGCAATGAGCGTCTTTCACAGCCGAACTCTCTTGTATTAGTTACTAGCAATTGAATACGCTTGACCCGATAACCAGATTTCTGCTGGAAGCAGGAAGGTATTTTTGGACACTGATGCCATTTGGTGACCCCAGATGGAGCCTTCATGCCTTTCTGATGAAGGCAGGCTGTTCCTGTCAGAGGAAGGTAAAGGCACTGTGCCGAATGACACCTCTTGAAAATGTTTTGCCCTGCTGGTGATTGCTCCATTTGCCTTCTCTTCCAGCCAGATTTCACTGTGAACTGCTCCCAGCAGAGCCCTCACTGCTCCCCTGAGCCATGCTCCTATGCGCAGAGCTCCTCTGTGCTTGGGTGGTTACCAGGACATACCTCAGAAATTCAGTCGGGAGAGCGTGGAATGGTCAGAGATGTAATCTGGGCAGGGAGAACGAAGCATCCCTGCAGAGAACAAAGCAGTATGGGCTTAGCCCACAGCACTCACCAGACACCCCAGCACGCAGCAGAGGGACGCACTGACATAGGGATGGCCCTCAAGTTAAACCAGTTCAAAACTGGATTAAAACCTTTAGAGGAATTAAAAAATTGAAATCTAAAGCACACTCCAGGTCTGCAGTGAAGCCCAGGAGGAAGTTTTCACGTAACTATCTCTGACAGTGCCGTGTCAGGAAAGAAACAGAAATTAACTGTCCAATATGAACAAGCACAGCGGTACACGAGTTGCAGTGCCTTTCTCACCCATACGGCTCTACTGTCTCACCTCATATTTAATTGGCAGAAAGCTCAATCCCAGTGGAAGCACGAGACCAAACTGCTGTGTGTGGCGGAGGAACCACCGCAGGCTGGCACCCGAGGCAAAACTACTCGTTTCTATTTCTTTAGTGTGAGAGTTGAAACAAAAGAAATGGGAAATCCCATTAAAATGAAAATTTACACTTTATTTAGGCTTTATGCTGCGTCCCTGACAGTAATTTCTGAACAAGAATTTCTTGCTGTCTGTAGTCTTTCTGGGTTAGAAGGCAAGAGCAGGGAAGATGGAGTCATGCCATCCTTTAACTATGCAGCTGCCTGAGCCGATTAAAGTACTGCCATTGGAGAGGTAAGTGAAAGGGACTGAAAAAACAGAAGACTTTGCAATACTCTGTAAAGCCACAGGCTTCGCAAGGTGTTTCATAATTTCTCAGGCTCGGGAGGAAGTTCAGCAATCCCCGGGTCTGTCATCGTTTTAACTCGGGCCATGGAGTTACACCCAGTAATTTCTGTTGCGGGCCTCTAATTTACCGGAGCTACGGCTGCGTGCTTGAGCGAAATGGCAGGAAGAACATGGGAAATGTTCTTGGCAGTAAGTCCTTACTGAGGAACACCAGGAGGCTACAGATCGCAGTGGACGCGATGCCTCTGAGCCAAGTTTGGCAGGAGGGCTGGCAATGCAGCGGCGGGAGGGCGTCAGCTGGCTGGGTCCTGCCTGCCCTGTTTGAAGGACACCCATCCAACCGAGCGCCCAGGGTCTCGCTGCTCCTCCCGTCCTTCGGGCTGCTGTCACAGGACCAGAGCAGCTCGGAGTCTTGCACTGGGACAGCCACAAGGAAGAGGCCCTACATAAACTAGAAGCCTCTTAACTTGCTAGGTACAAAGACCTTACATTTTTAGATATCATGGTCAATCCCACTCCTTCGAGCTGTCCCTTTTCCTCCTTCACCTCTCTCAGCACAGCACTGATACCGTAACTGATTCCTCGTCCTGTCCATCTGCCCTCCTCAGCCCCGCTGCACATACACAAGCCAAGCAGCATGGGTTTGCTTGTTTATTGAAGGAGTCTGAGCGCAGTGGGAGGAAAAGGCATGATAATTGCAGAAAAAGTAGACGAACAGGACGCACCGGCTGGCAGTACTGGCAGCGTGTAGGTGACTGGTCGGAGCAGCGTGTGATTAAGGTTAACGCTGGGAAAAAGAGAAGCAGCCTATTTACAAGGGGCTTTGGCAGCTGTGAAAAATACATAGGAGAGCGAAAAGCGATGGCCAGCATGGGACTTTGGTGAGAAGGGTGTCCACTCCCCAGCATTCATTCACCCGTTCATACCCTATTTTAGGGAGCGTGAGAATGGCCGCTCTGAGCCATTGCGAAGGTCTCCCAGCCCTTCCAGCCTGTCTTTGTGGACGCTTAGAGAAGCAGGGCATAGATGCTGAGATCTTTCTACTGGCAAAGTGTCCTGGCCTTGGGTGAATAGTTTGGGTTTCTCTTGAGCTGGAAGTTGCAACATAAATCATATTCCGTAAATCTGCGTAGCTGCTGAGGGACAAAATGAAACCAACTGAGAAGCATCTTGAAAACTGAGATCTTTCTATACAACACTTACCCTAGAGGGATTCCTTTTGCCGTGTACCTACAGAAGTTGACATGTCATCAAGAATTAGGTATAAAAGCCTTCTGAGGCTAATTTTCTAATTCCTCCATAGTGCAACATTGACTCAATAATTACATCTTTTCAGAGGTTTGCCCAGCATACTTCAAACAAGCTTCCTCTCCTTCCCTACAGAGGTGACAACAATCTAGTAGACCATTCGGTAATCAGTATGTAGCAAGTTAGGAGTTGTTAGGACAAGCCTGGCCATTTGCTCTCTGAGTTTGGGACAACCAGCCCAGTCTTCCCATAGGTCATGCAGGGGAGCTTGGCAAGAACTGACTGGGCTTCTGGAAAGTCTTTTTGCTGACCAGAAGTGGAAAAAAAGCAGTGGTGGAATTGTCGTGGAATTACCAGCAAAAGTACACAGAACAGGTGAGAGAGAAGAGCTCTGCCTCGCAGATTTTGGTAGGAGATTGTTGTTGTAAGACATGGGTTTCCTACTAGGAGGGGCCATTCATGCATTCCCAGTCCAGAGACTGGGAGCATTACAGAGTCAGGTCACAAGTTGGTGAGGTGACCTCTAACCTGCTGCCCTGCCCAGTCTGCTTAGATGGGCTTTTGCTGCAAGCACTTTGAAATTCGTTTTCGTTCTCTTTTTTTTTCCTTTTTGCTTTATCCCTGAATGCCCTGTTCTGGGGAAAAGACAATCCTCCAAATACTAGATCTGAAGAAAGGACATGATTGGCTGCCATGCGGTAGCCGTGTAAACTCTCACTGACCTGCATGGGGGCATGGTCCCAAAGCACTGGATTAGTGAGGTTACTCTGCACATGGGACTTGGCGTAAGGAGAGGCTAATATGTTTCTGCTGGCCTGGCAAAAATTCGTAACAAATCTGCAATGCTGCTTCAAAGGTCACCGTAAACAATTCAGTGCGCTCGTTAGTGTCTACACCCTGCAAATGTTTAAACCACAAGAAACCGCAAACCGCAAGAAACCTGTGAACTGAATAAACAGCTGCTGCTCCACGCTCAAAATCAAGTGTACAAGATCCTGCTAACAGACGGGCATTTGCATTGCAAAAGCAGATTTCGTATTACCAGTATCTATGTCACAATTAGGCTATAGCTGAGCTTTCAGGTGTTTAAATGAATTCGTGATAATACACTCAAGAAAATTATTGCTTCCATAAAAGAAAGAAGAAGAAGAAGAGGAAGAAGCAGCAGCAGCTCTAAAATGTCAAAAGATGAAGCAGTACAGGATGTGGATGTATTAACAACTCAGGTAAATGGGACTCATTAGCGACAATATTTCATACAGTACGATCTAAGGTATGCACATACAAAAAAGCTCCCTGGGGTTTTTGTAGTGCATGAGCTCTCTAGGTCTCCCCCCAGGTTGCTGCCTGAACTGTTTTAACACAGCAATTCAGTGTGTAAATCTAGCTGTCCTCACACTGAAGAAAACACCACCCTTGGAGCTCCGGCCCTTGAACGTGCTCTTGTTACTGCATACAGGGCAAGCAAAGAGGAACAGCCACCGGGTCACATCCAGCCTGTCCCTGAGAGCGGCCGCTGGGGGATGCTTAGGGAGCCATGTCAGAAACACAGCAGGGACGAGGTGATCTTCCTCCCACCTCACAGTTACCTGGGGCTTGGGGATCTCTGAAGAAAGCATGAAGGGTCTGAAGCTCCTTGGGGGGGTCTTTCCGCCATGAGTTTATCTCAGTGCTTCCCCAAGTCGGTTACACCCTTCTGCCAGGCATGGTGAGGAAGGGCAGGTCTCACAGCAGGTTCAGAGCCGTGCCAGTACGGTCCTTGCTTGCTGAGAGGGAAGGACGAGAGCGCTGTTCAAGCGAGGACTGGTGGTGTCTTCTGGCCCGTGAGTCGTTCGTCAGAACAGTTTTGATCGTGCTGATTACAGCCACCTTAGTAAATAAAATGGGCCTGAGACTACTTCTGAGGTCTGACGCCCACCTGCTCACGCCACACAAGTAACGCCGTGCGGCTGCCGCAGGCTGTTCGGAGTAGTCCCGCGCTGTGTCTCAGCACTGAGGAGAGAGCACTGGTGTGCCAGGACCTTGCTAATTAACTGCACGGACAATGACGTGCCGCTGCTCAGGCCTTTCCCCTCGGCCTGCCGAGTTTTGTGACAGAAGCATGGCTGTTGTGTCTGAGCTTCACAGAAGGAGAGGCCAAATCCCCAGAATT
>NW_010428403.1:72217-72756 GCF_000710305.1 Buceros rhinoceros silvestris | reverse complement strand
GGTCAAACGGAAGAGGTGGGTCACGCAAAGCTCACCGCTTTTCTACGCAAAACCTGCTGGGCTCTGCAGGAAGGTGGTGGAAGAAGAGAAAGGCAAGGGCCAAAGTAGGTGAAAAGGAGCTGGGATTCCTGGTGTAGGACTCAGCGGAAGCGGAGAGACCAGTTTGCGCAGTGGCGGGTGGAACAGAAGAGGAGTCTGCAGTAGAAAAGCTCAGCATCACACTAACATTTCTACTGGTGATGTTGGCAGCGTAGGAAGGAGAGAGGAGTGGCTGGGCAGCAGGTCGAGAGGGGAGCGGAGAGATGTTAGAAGCTGGAACAGCGAAGAACTGGGATGGGGTGTATTCAAGGGAGCCATCAGTGTGCGGGTGTTGACAGGCTGAAGGTCTGAGGAGAGCTGGGATGCCGGTAGCAGGGGGACCTGGGGTTGCTGGGGAAGCCCTGAGAAAAGGAAGGGGAAGCCCACACTGGAGGCAAGGCCAGCAGACAGCTAAGGGGAGAAACGGGAATGCTTCCCCTCCGTGTCCGGTGGCTGCAGGT
>NW_010428403.1:70536-72117 GCF_000710305.1 Buceros rhinoceros silvestris | reverse complement strand
GGAGCAGGAGGCAGGTAGCAGGGCGGCACTTCCTCTGGCACGGCCTTACAGCTGCCATCAGTACTGGCCTCTCTCTTCTTTCTTGCTGTCTTGTGGGAAAGCGCTCTCCTGCCAGTTAGTCTCTTGAGAGGAAGAGTCTCCCTTAGGGTGCTCACCAGCAGATTAGCGTGGCCCATCTCTCAGCTGTGCCCTGACTCTGTTCCAGAAGGTGGACACCCGCCGGCGCCAAGGGAGGCACGGCCAGAGCCTGGCTTGCTTGCCCTTTGGTAAACCTGTACCTGTGTGCATTTCCTATTTGCTGAAATGTTTAAAGTTCACATGAAACGGGAGCTTGGGTCTGAGCTACCTTCAGCTTTTGTCAGTCTGAACCATTCCAAGTTTTTGTCTTTTCAAATTCATTTTCTATAATTCTGAAATAAAACGGAGAATTGACTCCAGAAGTACATCTGTTTATAAGGTGCTCTAACCCAACGTTCATCTTAAATTCTGGGATTCCCCGACTTCAGTGTTGATTTTTGCATTGATCCATTAGACAATAGGCTAAGAAAAAAAAAAAGGACGTACAAGAAAAATGCAACTGGAAAGTCAATCCTGGACAAAAAGGCGAACAACCGGTGTTGCAAATCTGTCCTGATCCTTCTCTTGCAGCCGTGATGGGGAGGAATGCTCTGTAAGTGCGATAGCCACTAGATGCCACTCTAAGCATGGCCTTGTATTTAGAAATAAGATTTTTAAAAAACCAAGTGGATGGTCAAGGTTTGCTCATTTTATAATAGTTCTTTCAGTTATAGTCCATTGTCTTTGAACAGGCCAGTCTTGCTTTAGAATTGTGTTTTTCCAGGGCAAACTTCCTGTTACCTGTTTCCATTCATGAGCGTGGTCCTCACAGATGACATATAAAAGTGTACTTGTACGTAAATGTGAGTGTGCCTCTGTGCTTTGCCTTTCCTGGGCCATCCTCCGCAGGAACAGAAATTAGCTATAAAGATAAAGCAGAAATTATCGTTGGAGTTCTCTCACACGTCTTTCAAAAGCACTTCTCCTGCCTCCATCAGGGAGACATCCGCGTGTCACCTCAGGCAGAGAAGTGTATTGCAGTATCAGCAATGTACCCTGCTGCGCAGCATCGTCAGCCACATGCTCCTGTGCACACTGACCCCATTTCCTACGTGACGGGAAGGACCATGGCTTAATCTGCTTTCACCCGACCGCCCAAAGCAGCTCTGCTCACTGCAAAACCGGGAACGGCCCGGGATCCTTTAGGTGAAGGAGCCTTTATGCCGTGAAGAGCAGCTCAGCTGCAGAGAGGGCAGGAGGAGAGTCAGAGTGGGGCAGCACACGGGCCCTGCACCAAGCCCCCGTCACGTCCCAGCCATTCCCCTGTGCCCCCGGCACTCTGCAGTGCTGTAGGAAAGGAGCAGCCCCATCCCAGGGCTCAGCTGTGCCTATGTCCACAAAAAGGGGACTATTCTGCACCCCAGGAACCTCATGCTACCAAGATACCATCCATGTGCCCTCTCCAGGCTTCAAAAGCTTCTTGCCCACCGTAGAGGCTGGCTGCCTGCCCCCACCCCCCATCCC
>NW_010428403.1:42139-70433 GCF_000710305.1 Buceros rhinoceros silvestris | reverse complement strand
TGAGCAGTCGCATCCGATGCTGACACAAGCAGGACGAACAGGTGCTGTTCGACTAACCACCTTCCTCCACCATCTCACCCGGGCAGGCAGTGAAAACAACTGGTTATGAAGGAGAAAGCCTTACCCCCACCCACACATGACTCAACCCAAAACCCTCTAAGCCTGCAGCAGCGGTCAGTGTGCTAATCTCCAGCACGGCTCAGCCGACTGGGTGCGTGTGTATACGGGTCATGACTATCACAGGCCACGCTACCACTGGAAGTGACTGCGAGGAAAGCAGTTTTCTTCCTGCTGGCTGCCGGTGTTGCAAACTGGGATCTGAAAATTAAGCAATGATTTCTCAGCCCTGATTAGCCATCTAATAGATGTCTAAGATAAATCTATTTTAAGATGAGGTGAATCTCATCACGGATGTGCAGATCTCCACCACGCTTACCCATATGTGGGTAAATGAATGTAGGTCTTGGGCGAAATGCTTCGGTTTTGAAATGCCAGCACAGTTTCAGATGTTCACTATTCACAACTGAAAAGCCGAAGGGAAACTGCTGCTACTTACTGTCAGCCCACATCATGTTTTAGAGATGGTTTTGAAAAGGGAAGAGAGTACCTGCACTATTTGGTCAAGAACTGGTGGTAAATACTAAAGATTTTGGTGGTTTTTCACACTCAGTAACAATTTGAGTTGAACACAGTAGAGGTCTGTGGGTCTGGGTGGCAATCTGAGCACTAAGGAAATGTACTGTCATTACTGATGGTCTGCCTCCAGTTGGTTGCCTCATCAGAGTTAACATAAAAAACATGTTTTTTCTCCTCATCACCTTCCAGTTATTTTTAAAACAGAAAGCAGAGTCCTAAAAGTGAGACACTTTAAAGAATTTTCTCTTCTATTTTTACCTGCACAGTTGAATACTCTAAATCCAGAGCTCTCTCCCAAAGGACAGTAATAAAAGCTGATACATTCACAAATGGATGAGGAGAACATTGGAGCTGAGCACTTGTTGGGCAGACATTAAAAAAAAAAAAAGAGAAGAATTATCAATTCTTACGTGAGTCTCCCTCTTGGGGTGGTGCAGACACAGGCGTCATCTCATTTGCCTTATGGTGGTTGCCTGCTTTACCCTCTAGAGATGTGCTAGTAAGAAGTCCCCAACACTCCCAAACCATTAGCAAATGCTTCTAAGTAGAGCAGCTCTCTCTGTTAAAGCACTGAAAACTGTTTCTTTCCCATGCACTCCTGGGATACTCTCTGTTTTGGCCCGTATTCAGGAAGGCAATTAAATATGTGCTAACTCTGTGCTCATGAATAGTCACATTGAAATTTGAGGAATTACACATGCCTAAGTGCTTTCTTGAATGAAGTCCAAAGTTTGTATCCCAAAAAGAGCTAGAAACACTGTGGCTGAAAGCCACACACCACTTTGAGGACCGTGTCAGGGGAGCTACAACGCAGCAGAAGCTCCTGGGAGGGTGTGGGGAGTAAGGGAAGGGAGTCTGGATTTATACGTGTTGCAAAAGAAAACCCACCGTTTTCCATTCATAGGCACTGCCCTACCCCTCTGGGGAAAGTACACAGTGTTTTTCTTTCATTCCCTGTTTCCCCTTCCCAAGCCTGGTAGAATTTAAATAATCCCTGATGCTCATTAGTTTGCAAAGTTCGCCTATAGGATCCGTCCAGTCCTCGGCCTCGATGCTGTGGAGTGTGTGCGAGGATGATACGAGGAGACCCGGGGGATCTCTGCAAAAAAGGCACAGGAATTTTCTTGGGTTGCTACCTACCTTCGTGGCCTTAGCAAAGGCCGGTAACCCTCTGCCTCATTTTCCCCACCTAATGATAACAGCTGCCCGGCAGCCGTTATGCCAGCAAGGATTCTGAACGCAGTGGAACTCCTTTAGGGCTATTTGCTTCTCGTAGTCCATGCTTGCATCCAAGATTCATCATGTCCCCTCTTGGCAGCAGAGCTGCTGTCAAAACAGAGAATCCTTCCTAACCAGTTACCAGAGGACAGAGTAATTTTCAGTATCTTCTCCCAAATGACCTCCACTATAAAGTTGACACTGAGTCGACCACCCACCGTGTTACGCGCCAGTATTGCACATGCTGATGCAGTCTGGCAGCTTGTGTGTGCCTGGGTTGGGCTGAACGAGTCAATAATCTGAGAGGAATGGGTTTGGGTAGGTATCAAATGTATCCTGATGGTACTACTAGGTGACTTCACTTGCTTCACTTTTTGCTGGATGTTCTGATACCTCCTGCTTTGTGCAAAATCCATCAGAAGGTCGTTTAGCACAAAAGATGTTTTTTTTTTCCCTGACAAGTCACTCGGGGGCATGTTCTACCGGGAGTTGATGAATGATAATGTCACTGTGAAGGGACACTTGGGTGACACTTGATAATCCGCGTATCACTGCCTTGGCAGCTACCTGTGGAAGAGGCACTGAAATCATCACACACCCTCCACAGGCACCAGTGGCTGGTTCACCTGCCTGCAACAAATTTCTTGCGTGGCCTCAGACAATGCCCCCAACCTCCCAGCACTTCATGAACCCTTCCTTTTCTCCAATCCCGGTCCTTTTCATTCCTTCCATCTGCACACTCCGCCACATCCTGCACACCGTGAGAAGGCCTAGTGCCGTCACGCCTTGCTCGTGGGTGGAGATCACCCACGCTGCCCAGCAGAAGAGGTCGCATGGAGAAGTAAGATGCTTCGGACAAACCTATCTCTTCAGCTCCAGCAATTTCTATCCTTGATTTGCCAGTTTGATAACAGTGACTTTCAGGTCAAGCTGGAAAGTCACAGGAAAAAGAGTAAATCATCTTAATTGTTAAGAGTGGTTCAAAACATCATGTATCGCATTGTCAATATTTTTTTCTGTTTGGTATCTATCCTTTTTAAATACAAAGACTTTTGGTTTCTGTTATGCAGAAAAGTGTTTTATGTAGTGACTTTTGGTTTCGGTTTAGCTAACAGGTGTGAAAAGAACACTTTCTTCATTTGGATTTGTCCGCTCACAGTTGAGAAATCACTCGGGAGTGGAAGAAGCAGAAAAGCTCACTTCCTCCTCCAGCCTGTGAATAGAAACAGGTGGGCAAGGTCAAGGCACACTCGTTTTAGAAACATGAAGGATGTGGGTAAGATTTTCTGAACTGCAACTCAAGCAGGTAGCATTCCCACCCCGCACAACTGTCACCGGTTTCCAGTGAGATGCTTTGGGAAACACCACAGAGCACTTGTGTGATTCTTATATAAATATCTAGTTCACAGTCACCAGAAACAGCCTGTCCATTCATTAACTACGGTTAGTACTTCCCTTATTTGATACATCCGTTAGATGCAAGCGCAAAACTTGTTCTGGTGCCTCGTCACACGACCTTCCGCACAAAACACTGAGCACATTTGAAGCAGTTGTTTTGGGGTTTTTTTTTTATTAATAGCAAATGATGGTAAAATATCTGATTTGTGTACTTTTAAATGACTTTCCTCTTCCAGCCATCAACTGCTTGACACAAATCATGGAAAAATTAATTCTCACATGGCGAGTAAGAAACGTTGTAATTTACCGTTAGCTAATGTGACACTTGTGTGTCTGTACCGACAGTCTTGCTCGCGATCAGAGAAGCTAGGTGGTTTTCCTGCTCAGTCAACTAGTCCTGTGCCCAAGGGGCTCCCAGTTACCTGCCACTCCCTGCAGCAAGTAGATCTTCATTCCCTTCATGACCTGCCCCTCCAACACAGATTGCCCGCCTTCCAAAGTTGTTTTGCCAGGGCACATGTAAGAATAATTTCCTGGACCCCTCTGCAAAAGCAGACCCCAAGTATGGTTTCACTACCAAATCTAAAGCATCGCTGTGAATATTTTCTGGAGGCTTTGCTGAGCTATGATTCGTCCTTCGCTGAAGTTCCCAGGTTATTACCTGATCAGTAACCCAAAATTGGTTTCCGTGAGATATATTTTCAGTTTGTTTGTTCATCAAGGTCAGAAGGTTGTGGTCTGGCACAACTGTCCCGTGCTTTTTACCAGCCTCATTTTTTATAGATAGCATGTACTCCTCTGATATTGATTGATTACGGTTGGCTGATGAGCATTATTTCTACCAGACAGTGAGATCACCTTGCTAGTGCGGAGACTGTTTTGGAGGAGGCTGCTGTTCTAAGCTTGCTTGAGGTGTGCCCACAAGACTGTTTATTCTCATGTATCTTATGTGGTCAGGGTGGTGGGGCTGGCGTTTTTCATCGCTGAGCAATTTCTTCTAGTTTGTTAAATGAATTTAGCTTCAGATGGAGTACTGGGTTTTCGTTTGTGGTGCTGCTTTTCCTGTTACTGTTGTTGTGGTTTACCGTCCACATCAGGGTGTTCAAAAACTGCTCTTCAAACTTCACCGGGCTTGTTTTGTGATTTGTGTTTTTACAGTTCTGAGCATTTCTTCATCTCAGGGTGATGAGCATGGGGTGGGATGCCCTCCAGGAGAAAATACAGTATATACGGTTCTGGAGCAGCACTGGAGTCTTGTGACTTCGGCCAGACATATTTCAGGTCCTCACTGGGCTGGGGACTGAGAGGATGCAGAGGTTTGTCCAGGTAGATCTTATGATAAACAGTAGGGCCTTCCCTAATGTACAGATACTGTTAAGGAGTTGCATTTCCAGATTGGATTCTTCCCTATGTCCAGCAGTGCATTTTAATCCCTGGAGCAACTCACTGGGGGGGGGGGAAAGAAAAATACAAACCAGCATACTCTTTTCTAGGCTCAAGCAATTATTTAGAGGATGATGTTGAGCAAGTTCTGGTACTGATTATTTGTAAGGTAGAGATATTAAGATTAATCATAGTGGGCCAGTCCCTCAAGGATGTCACGAAGGTTAACTCCTATTAGAAAGTATTCTGAGCTAATCAAAGAAAAGATGCTACCCACACGTATATGGTGGGAGGCCTGGCATTTCTCTGCTCAGCTAATGTGACAACATTTGAGATCGTGACTCCAGCTCTCAACCATGAGCAATAAGGGATTTTTCGCTGGGTAGGAGTGACTCGTGAGGACTCGTTCTCAGGCTGCTGGTAAAGGGATAACTGAAGGCAGCATCTGCACAGCCCCTCACTAGCCAAAAGAGCAGGACCTTCCCATTTTCACTTGCGTATTTACTTCAGTGCACATTTCCTTAGGCTTCAGGTTCTGTTTAAAGAGAACAAGAAGGACAGAGAACAGAAAGATGCTCACCTTTTCTTGGTCAGCAGCTCTGCATCACTTTTTGTTTGGCAAGGGCAATATATCTGACAACGGCTACTCAGTTGGTATTTGCAATCACAAAAAGGTCTGCTTGAGTA
The DNA here is from genome assembly GCF_000710305.1 of Buceros rhinoceros silvestris. Classification (NCBI taxonomy): domain Eukaryota; kingdom Metazoa; phylum Chordata; class Aves; order Bucerotiformes; family Bucerotidae; genus Buceros; species Buceros rhinoceros. Next base: position 65,111 of record NW_010428403.1, on the reverse strand, counting down.
CTGTCACTTCAAGGCTGGGTCAGCCTCCCTCGGAGGTGCATGGCCACTTCTGTTGGGAGTCCCCCCAGCGAGTTGTATACCAGGGGTCACCACAGCTGTGGAGGAAGTTAGAAGGAAAAGCTGATGCAACCCAGCAGCAAATGCCCCCAGCTGCCCTCTGCCTTACTGTCATCTCATGTCCCTCGTAAGAAACCACTCTCCTCGCAGCCCCGTGTCATGCTAGTAACCCCACGACCACCCACAAGAGTCCTTAACTCCCCTTCATCTCCACTCATCCCCAAACCCAGTTATTTCTTGCTTGCTTTAAGACTGATTCATCACAGTTGTCTGCAATGACTCCTCTTGCACAGCCTCCAAGTGTCTACCATTGTATCAGCTCCTGCACATCCCAGTCATGTCCCAGCCAGTTTTACAGCACCCTCCCTCTTCTAAAGACCATTATGAAAGGTAGCTAACTCAAAAGCTGTCTTTTCACTTGTTTTAATAGCTGATCCCTATGTGATGTCTTGTGTGTGTGTTGTCATCATCATCATCATCATTATTTCCAGAATTCAAAAGCCTTTAAGGCTGTGTGTTTTAAGACAAAACAATTTGGCCATTTGAAAATGGGAGGCAGACCCTGCTAGTTTTCCTAGTAGAGGTTTGCTGGAAAATGAAGATAGGAAACCTATCTAGTTCTTAATCCTATGGTAATCTGCTATATGTTCCAGTGCTCAGTGCTCCTTATCATGAGAAAATGTTTCTGATGGCTAACATAAATCTTCCTTGCTGCAAGTGAAGCTTGTTACTTGTTGTGCTACTGCCAGCAGATACGGACAACGCTTTCTTACAGTCTCCACTGCAGCTACCTTTTACATATTGAAGGCTGTTATCTTGTCTTCTCTTTTCCAGACTAGACACAGACTCATCTTTCAATTTTTTTCCCCCGAGTTCACATTTGCTAGACCTCTGATCACTCTTGTTGCTTTTGCCTGAGCTTCCTCCACCACATTAGTAGGACAGCTAAATATATTGCTGCTCTTCTTTGTTTATGCTATGATTTATCCCAAGAGCTCCCATAGGCTTGGTTACCACCTATTCACCAAAATCCTTTGCTAAACCTAATCACTTTCTAGAATAATGCCCCATTCCTGTAGGTAAGCTGCTTGTATTTATCCCTAGCTTCATGGTCTTTCATTTGGCTGTCAAAATGTATACCTTTTAACTGACCTTCCTTGAACAAGTAATCCAAATCAATTTTTCTAGCTGACCTACCCCTAACGCTTCTTCACTTTTTTTTTTTTTTCCCTTAATTATCTCCAGATCTTCCACCAGAACCAGAAAGGAAAGGTATGGGACCCTGCAAAGAAGATCCCCCAGGGTGACAAATTCTTGTACAAGCAACATTTAATCTCTTCAGTATGGACCTTTTTGACTTTGCACTTCTCATCTATTTCACAGTGTCATGTGCAATGATGTCACATGTCTTACAAAACCCTAAATGTGTGGTATCATCACATTTTCCCTTACCAAACCGGAGATCTGCTCAGGAAGCAATAGCAGACTTGCTATCTGGAAGGAACCTCCAACTTTCTTAGGGAGTGATGAAGAGTTCAAGAAACCAAAGGCGGTGTGTTGTGCAGAAAGGAAAGAAAAAATTTCGGGCAGGAAATCTGTTAGACCCAAGAGAAGTGTATGTGTATTCATTTCATAAAGATGGGAATTAAGGACTGGAAGTGACTATTACTCTGGATTGATTGCATCTGGTAAGCATTAACTGAGTACACATTTCTGAGCTGTTTGCTGCTTTTTTGATCCCACTGAGTAGTCAGCTTCGGAGAGTTCCACCGAACCATGTTTAATCATGATTAGCAATATTTTAGTGATAAGAGTTGGTGATATTACAGCTCCGCTTCCAGCCTTTGACACGTATGATTATATTACCTCCTTCTTCAGTGAATGCAAAAATGCTCTGGTAACTTGTACTATTGACGTCTGATGAAGTCAGGGCTATCATCGTTTCAGTGTTCAGCACCCTGCCACTGCCACACTTTGATCCAGGGCCTTACGTGGCTTTTTAAAGCAAAGAAGGGTGGAGAGAGAAGGGTTACTGGGCTTGTAAGCATTTCTATTACATCAGATTACTTTCCTTGCCATGTACAATCTGCTGGTGTGAGTCAGACTTTCACATTTTATAAAGTCAGCTATGTCTACAGGGACTACAACCATTCTGAGAAATCCTAGATAAATGTGAATTAGTTTTATTCTTATCTTATTACACAATGTTCAATTGTACAAAAAATGCCCTTTTGTTAACTTTTAGTGCAGATGTGTGACCACTGGCAGATAATGAGAACAACATGTTCCCTCCTCACCAGTTCCTTTATGCCTCGGCTGTGAGTCTTAACCCAGGTTTAGGGCTAACCAATGCTCATTCATGGTGTTTTCAGCTGCTCTCCACCCACCTCTCAATTTATTCATATTTTTATTGAGTCTGCACCACCGTGATCTGAGGTGGCTGCCACTAAATAGTCAGAGATCAGATCATTCAACCACTTTTACTCTGGGGAATAGGGCGTGCTCTTTCGCAGTTACAAGACAATTTATTTTTGCCCTTGTATCAGTTTAGGGCACTACCAGTAGCACGGGAAAAGTGATAGTTATTACCAGCAAAATTGTTAATGTCTCCTATGAAATAATCTGAGGCACCACACGTAGCATTTTCCCTTCAGAACTTTCTGGGCAGGATTTTCAAACACACCACTTTGCGGCAGCCAGGCTTTGCAATTGCTTTGTTATCTCCCACATGTTTCCTTGCCAAATGTTTCCACAGTTGTCTGCTATTCAAATAAAGTCTTACTACTGTGGTGGTCATTTTGAATGTGGTAGGCGACAAGCAGGGTTCACAGGATGTTTGCAGAGATCCTGAGCAATAGCGGTAACTTCTTCAGCATTGGGATACACCAAAGAGGGTTTTTCCTTTTGGATGCCTTAACTCACACAGGCACATCACCGTTTCTCGCATTCCTGGCAAAGGTCAATAGGACCCACTCACTAGCCCCAGTCAGAGGAAGCAACTGCACCAAATGTTGAAGAAAACATGATGAAGACTTGGTGAGAGGCCCCACGGTCCTGCAATGTGTCGATTCTGCAGCAAGGACTCAGAGTCAAAACAAATTATTTTGGAAAGTGCAGGGCAGGACTCACAAAGAAATGAAGGCAATGGGTGAGAAAAGAATTCCTCAGGAGATCCTAAATGATCCTTACCAGCCCCTCACGTAGTGCACATCATTCTGTAATTGTTAGTCCAACCACTAAAAACCGTGTGCAGATGAGCAACTGTTCAAGATGTTCAGTAGATCAGCCATCACAGTGGGCTGGAGCCCAGAGATAGCTGCTGGAATCATGCATGGAAAGCCATTGCCACACGTATCAGGGTTGAGACTGGAAATGGGACTCGAGTACAAATCAAGCAAGAAAATGCGTAGGTCAAGGGCAACAAGAACCTAGTCTTCTTTCATTGCCTGACCTTGCTGAGTGAGTTTTTAGGTCTTTCCTTCTGCACCTGTATTTAATCAGGGCCAGTTTTTAATGTGGAAGACTCTTGGAGGATGGCCCAGTCCATGCCCTCCTCTTTCTTCAGCCGCAGGGGGACCTCAGTGATCGGTTTGAGGTGAGTTCAGTGCTGCCAGCCCTTCGGATGGTGAAGCCCATTCACCAGGGTGCAGTGGGCCAGCGGACTGCGGGAGAGGTCAGGAAGCTTTTATCGTTCAGAGGAGTGCATCAGTGCAGGATGTGAGCCTAAACATGCTCTATTTGTGGAAAAGCATTTTCTTATTAACCAACCTGTATTTGACGGGGTTTTTACTGAAACAGCAGCCTCCCCCAGGGCAGGTAAATGTGACTGTGGCAGTAGTTAGCATTTCCCAGGGCCTTCCTGCATCTAGGATACAATTAGATACATTTGTCTGCAAACGCTTTAAATATTTCAGCTGGTATGCCATTAAGGAACAAGAAAGGGTTTTATGTTAAGAGAGACTCAAAGCACTGCAAGGCAGCCAATATCACAGACAAGGCAGAAGAATGATTTGGGATAGATAATGGTTGTGAGTAATGTTATAAATGATCTCATAGACTTTTTTTTTTTTTTCTTCTGTGAAGTAAATGACCTTCCTTCTTCCACTTAGGGAGCCATGTGGCCGTTACAGCGTGAAAAATGTCTCTCTCGGCTAGAACTGCTCAGTATATTTTTACTGAGGTCCACCGGATTATTTTAATGACATTTGCTCATTTTCAATCATCAGCTCTTCCGTGTGGTTTTACCAGGTCCCCCTCCCCTGCGAGACATGGGGAAGACAGCGAGGGACAAGGGCTCTCTCACAAGGTTGCAGGAGGCATCACAAGTCTAGGTTTTTTCTGATGTCTGAAATACCATTTACGCAGCCCACATCTCACCTTTACCTTTTCAACCCCGGATTCAGTGCTAGTGCTCTCACTGACAGCAGCAGGAAGATTTACTCGTATTGCAGCTGGAGTTGTAAGTGCTAATGAGAACCATGGCATGGCATGATGAAACACTACGCCCCTGTAACAGAAAAAAAACCCCAGCCCTCTTTCACAGATCTAATGGGCAATAAGACGTGAATACCACACGCATTCGAGGACACAGGCAGTAGCAGTCTCTATAAGCTGGAGGCCCCAAAAAAGTGTGGGACCCAGAGCATTGACATTATGCTACTAAGTGGTTTATTGGTGGGCATTGCACAGGGTCAGCAGCTGGCTCAGGCTTTCTCCTCACCTCTCCAGGCCAAGTCTTTGCATCTTTGAGATGTTCCTAGAGGCAGGACTGCCCTGAGATCCCACCTTTGCTCTCTTTTTCTGTGTTAATGCAGTGACAAATAAAATAAGCTCCGTTTGGGGAAGAAACCCTCTTGGGACCCAGTTAAAAGCCTTCCTTTCCTCATTATTTGTAAAATTTTCCTCCTTCCCATCTCTGGCACGTGCAAGTGATGTGAAGAGAAAATAATAGTACCTTCGCTATGCCTTTGTTTTCATAAGAGAGGAGATCTTATGAAAGGAGGCCTTATGTCCTGATCAGCTTTTATTATTCTGGATGTCTAGTAATGGGTGAAAAAGCATTACATACTTGTTATAAGTTTAAGCATTTGTAACCAAGTTTTCCAAACTGTTAGGCATCGAAGCTAGAAGTCCTACTGAGGCATCTGTAGGAAGTGCAAACTCCCCACAAAAATATATCAGGGTTATAAACCATTCAATCATTATTGAATCAAATCATTATGAATCTCACCCATTCTACTGGGAAAAGTCTATCTGAAGAATTCCTGCATGGGCTAAGATTCAGCACACATGGCAACAATTCTGCAGCTTCTTTTGAATCCCAAATTGCTGTATTTACCATAGAAAGTTTCTTTCAGTCAGAGTCCCCTTGCAAATGTGCTTCAACTTAAAATGTCAGTTAAAACACTCATTCAAAACCTGAAGCCCTGCTTCCTTTTTCATTCAGGATTTATTCTGGCAAAGCTCCCCTCAAGTCAAGTCGAGACACCACCACTCGGAACAAAAGCTTCACAGTTTGACTTGATAAACTCGTCATCTTTGCATAAAGAAATGGATAAAAATGCAAACAAGCCATTGTTCTGACCTGTCCCATGGCATATAGGAAGGACGTTTCCTTCAGCCTCTAAGTGGGCCACCAGACCAACGCTGGCAGTGGTCAGTGCTGCTGAGTTTGAACCTTTAGTCATGGCAGTCCTACGGGGATTCTCAGACCACTCTGCGCTAAGCATCTGTGATGGCCACACAGGGGCAGGTGACAAACCAGCTCAAGCTTGATGCATTTCTGGCGCTCACACCGATGCCCTGGTCTTCCACTCTGTGGTGGTTTAGGATTTGGCACCACGTCGGCAGCAGGGTAAGAAGGATGCTGCCTTTGTTATGGCGCATTTCGGTAGCAGGGGATGGGGCCACTAGTGTGGTTCCTGTACAAAGTGTTATGAAATGTGTCCCCAGCTCTGGTTTTGCCTCCACCTCTGGCCCAGACTGCACCAGTCAGCACCTCTGCTGGGAGGGGGAAACACCTTCCATTTTCCGTGCTCCCTTTGGATTTGGAAGGGCTAGAACAGAAGAGGAAGAACCTCCACCCAGTCACTGAGGTGGCCAGGGGAAGCTTGCAGAACACACACTGGGACAGCCATCCTTACCTCTGTCTGTGGCAAGTTACCTGACTCATCGAGCACTGCCGGGAGACGCGAATGCGGTGGAGAGAGAGAGTTCTGGCAGAGGAGTGGACAGGCTGCAGAGGGCCCGGCAGAGAAACTGCCAGAACCTCCTGAAAAGTGCAGTGACTTTGAGAAAGGTTTGGCACGAGGTCAGCTTGGCGCTGGGAGAGCTGCGCCTGGAAGCAGCCGCCCTCACGCGAACTAGAGGCATTCATGCGGGACTGTCTCCTGGGGGGTGGGGGACACTACATGGCCAGAGGGAACCTGTGAGGCATGTGTTCCATGAAGCAAGCAGCTGGAACATCATGCACAGCTTTAAAAATTATTGCACCCCCTCCACCCTGTGTCCCCCCACTTCCACCACCCAGTGTGGGGTGAGCTAGTAAAGCCGGACCCAGGAAAAAAAAAAAAGGAGGGGTGAGGGGTAAGTTGTATTTAAGACTGTGTTGTTCTTTCTTTCTGTCCTACTGTAATTTAATAGGTGGTGGTGTGGTTTTGTTGCTTTGAATTAAATGGATGTCGTTTCCCCTAGCCCAGTCTGTCTTTCACCCACGACCATAAGTGGTGCTTTTAGTCCTCCTTTATCCCCTGCCTTGGTAATTGGTGAATTGTTTGTGTTTTTGTCATTTTGAATTAAATTGATTTTGTTTCCCCTAGTCCAGTCTGTCTTTTGCCAGCAGCTGTAAGTGGCATGTTTAGCCCTCCCTTATCCCCTGCCTTGACCCTTAAGTAGTTGTTTTGTTTTCTCCTGGAAGAAATAAAACAACTGTGTGGCTTTAGTCGGTGGTGGGGTCTAAATGGTGACACACCCTACCCTGCGTGGTGGGAGCGTACCTAGATACCTCATCCCTGAGAGGCGGAAACCTGTCAGCAATAGTCCCTCAAGTTCCCATCACTGTTTTCTGGCCTTCCTGCCAGAACACAGCAATTTTTTCCCACCACTTCTTCTTCTTTCTATAGATAAGGTCTGACAGCACTAGAAAATGGACTGCTTACTGACGCACAGCGAGGGTGGCTCTGGTGCCAGACTATAAGATGTAATTAAGATGTGGGCAGGTGATTCTCATATGGTGTGGGCTGACTGGTTATGTGAAGAGAACTTATGTTAGACTGGTAAACTGTCACATCATATTGCCAGGGAGAGTAGATGTTGTGTTTATGCCATGTCAGTGTACACCCTGTGGTGCATTTGACAGAACATCTTTCAAGTCCATCAGCGTTTTTCAGAACCTGACTGAAACACCTAACGTAATTCATTTACACTATTCACAACATCATCAAATATTGCTCCCTAAAATTCATGGGTATTGAGGGTGAAGGATTGCCTGGATTTGAGGTAGATGTCATTGTGCAATAAAAGTCTTCATGTTTGGAGTTGAAAAAGAAAATGATTTAGTGGAGTATTGATTTTTTAAGGGGAGGGAGAATTATGATTGGTGATTGGAGTTACTCCAGCTAGAGGTGAGGCAAAGCAAAGGAGAAGATTCATCCTCTTACGCTAGGTACCTGGTTTCCTTTATTTAGGTAATTACTTGTCTGCCATTGTAGAAAATCTTACAAACGCAAATGCAATGTCACTGTAAGGTAGAGAAGCATCGTTATCTTCCATTATGCTCACAGCAGAGGCCCCAGGAGGTTGAGGCAGTGTCCACACAGGTTGGTGAGGTCCCCTCTGAATGCTACCACCACAGTGCAAGATCTTAGGGCACCCCAGCTGCCACCAGACCAGTGATGCTCTGGGCACATTTAATGTTGTATGGTTGACAACCCACATCAAAGGGTCGTTCTCACACGTTCCCCATACCTGACGTGTCTGCACTTCTTACACCCTCTGATACCAACCCCTGGAAGCGTAGACACATTAGGTGTCCAAACACCTGCAGACCTCAGCTTCCCACTGCTCATGGTGCTATGGTGGACTGGTATAGGTGAGCAGAAAGGAACCTTTTAGAAATGGGGTAAATAACACCACCGACATCGTCGTCAGACACAGAGGGCCACAGGCAGACTGCTCTCCCCTGTAGCAGGAGCTCAGAAAACCTCTAGAGGCTGCTTCCACCAAGCTCAGACCTGTTAAGTTCAGGGCACCTCTCATGAACCACACTTGCTTTTTGCACAGATGAGATGGAAGACAGTGTGTGAACGAAGATATTGCCCAAGGCCCTAAATCAAAACAACAAGCAGATGTTTTGTACCGTGTAAAACTGTTTTCCATTTGTCAAATGCAAATACTTCCATTCTCAAATGCAAGAAAATTGTAACGGTTTCCTGCAGAGAGGCTATTGGCAATGGGTAATTTGGACAAACAGTACCCATTTTATAGCTTTGTGCCATTAGCGACTAAAAATAAAATAGAACTTTTACAAAAGTTCCAGACTTCCTCACTGGGGAATCCACAAATGTAGAGGCATTTCCATATCGGTTTTTTTTTTTGTTTGGGCCAGCTCAGATGAAGCGCACTGACAGACTGGTCACTCTCTGTTATGACAGCCATCTGGAATCCCCGCAGATTAAATGTGTCCAGAGCATCACTGGTTTCTGGCTGGAAGAGGTTACTGTAGAAAACTAGAAAGCATAAAATTGTAAGGAGCTGAAACCTTAAAAATAGGTGAGAAATACAGGCTGCCCTTTTAGCACTTACTTGGGGTCCGCAGAAGTGCGATAAATAAAAAATTAGAGCCACTAGCCTTTGCTGATTTACCAAATCTAGATTATGGGCTATACATCCATCTTCTTGGTAAAGCTACCATCATCTATAAAAGAACAGAGACAGGACAATTTAGTCTACCAAAGAAAACCAAAGGGGTGGAAAATCTAGAAGATAGCTTGATGGCCTTCCCTTGGGTCCTGTTCTTATTTTTCACGCTGTTCATTACCAACCTGGCAAACCACTGCCAGCTCACTTGCCTGGCTCTGAAGCCAGTGTCCCACAGGTGGGCCTATCTAGAGAGAGCCCTCAGGCTCACAGTGGTGAGACCAGCCTGTATAACCCCTCTCTGATGCGCTGAGGAGGTGTGGGAGGAAACTGTGGTTATGTATTTGTGGTCTTGCTCAACATGGTGCAGAGCTAAGATCTGGCAGTCAAGTTCTTGCTGCCAGGTGTCCTCAGGATTGACAGGGTTGCTACTCCTCAAGGTCTTCCAGAGGAAGACATTAACAGTCCAGATGCAGCCTATTGCCTAAGTATTTGACTTTCAGGAGATCTCCTCCAAATGAAATTCCTTCTGGACTTTCTCAGCAACAACCAGGATGTCATTTCCTTTGTCCAGTCTACCTGAACTTTGCAAGATGGTGAGAAGCCATCTTGACAAGTAGGCTACCAAGCCAACACAGATACTTGCCCCAGCTGTTGGAGGTCTTCACTGGGGTATCGGTGTGGCTGTGTCAGAAGGGCTACAACCCCACACATGCCCCAGCTGGGCTACTCAACCCTCTCAGGGCTATGGTGCTGTGTGGAGCACCTCACACCTGTGGCAGAATTGCCTCCTCACATCCTGACTTCATTCCTGGGGCTATTTCCATCCCTAGCCTGACAGTAGATCTTCCTCACTTCCCTTTTTCTGTGGCACTGGTTGTAGCCTGAATTTACCCATACCCCTGTTGCTGTCGGCAGCAATCTCCATGCAGTGATGGCTGTGGCAGGTGGCTTTTCCAAAGCAGAAATCCTGTACTTACACTTTCAGTATGGAAAGCAGGAGAGAGGACTCCAGTTGGACCATACACTGGGATAAATCTTCTGTCCATGCCTCAGTGGTTCTGTGGAGGCAAGCTGCAAGGACGTGCATGGGGACATGATCAATCTCGTTACACAGTTTTCTCCCAGTTTCATGGCTGTGCCCAGGAGGACTCAGAGCAAACTCCAGAGAGGGTATTGCAAAGCATTCTCCATCTTTCCCAGCGTGTATGCTGTGGAGGGCAACATAAGGCCAGGTTTCTTATAGACGTCACCTTTGGAGTCGCTAACATGCTGCTTTGACAGCTAGGCACCTGGGCAACAAGGAAAACTGGCCTTCGATTTTCCAGCAGGGGCACTGTTTGTTAGGTAGTGTTTTACCTGAACACCGTGCTGAAGATGGCTCCGAAAACAAGCACAGGGCGGGCACTGGAATTCAGATCTCTAAGTGCAGCTATCAACCCCCTCCTCTGGTTGTCTTCCTCACTGCTGTATCCCATTATGCAGATGCCTACACAAAACCAAACTCCCACTTAAAACAAAGCAAAGCAAACTTTTTCTTTTCCCATCACCTGCAGGGCTTTGTAACACATCATATTATTTTCCTTCCAAGCGTAACAACGCTATGGCGGGATTTATCAGCACACTGATAACACTTTTTATTCAGCGCAGGTGAGAGAACAAAGCTGTGCCTCCCCGCCTGCCCTTGAGGACCTTACACGGTGCCTACACAAACATTAGCAATACGTGTAACCGTTGCACTGTGCACTAACAGGGTGGAAGTGTCAATCTGATCTCCTGAAAGGGTATTTTTCATGGTGCCTCATGACACAATAGTCTTGTAACATATTTAATTTAAAGAAAAGCTCCTGCAGAGGATTGCTCTCACAGTCTTACCAACCTGAGGAAATCAAGCGGGGAGACAGCATGCAGACAGCAATACCTTAGAGGATGCCGCTCACGGCTCTTTCGTTGTTTGTTTGACGGTAATGCAAAAGAGGCACAATGAAGATTAGCATCGGTGGTGCTGTGTGTTGCCCAAACACACAGAGAGATACAGCTGCAGGTCTGAAAAGGTGTAGGTATATTTAAGTAGCTGCTTTTGATCTGTATAGCATCTTGAGGTAAGAGCAACTCTCACTTGACAGATGGAGCAGAGACTAAGAAGCCAGAGGCTGGGTCTGCACAGTGTTAGCTGCATGCACGTGCACCATTGACACTTGAAACAAGGTGGTGTCAAAGAACAGCTTGGTCTGATTCACAAAACCGTAGCTCTGTCCATGCACCGCATCCATTCTGGGAATACTTTCAGCTGAATTTTGGCTGTTCTCCAGAGCCGATACTCAAAATCCTCAGTCTACTCTTGGCACGTATGTACACGTAATGAGTTAGCGCATGGTCACCACAACCATATATGCTGGGAAGGCATCTGTGTCATGAGCCAGGTACAAAGAAATATCCAGGGAAGCTGCACAGCTTGAAGCCCGTTTCCCCCCTGAGACTGGGTGCTTTACACCTCTCATGCAGGACTGGACTTGGGCTATGGTGCAGCAATGCAGAGGCTCCAGTAGCTATACTGGCACAAGGCAACCCTACCCCACCTCACACCACAAAGCCTCTCCTTACCTGTCTCACTGCAACTCTTTGCGGCCTGTGTCTGCTTCAAGACCTAGGAAACCCCCCAAAGATGCATTTGCTTCTTTCTTTCAAACAGATGAGACGCACTCTCTAATTTACAGTGTGGACCCACAAGCAGTTCCCCCTGGAGCGTGGAAAAGAGTGGCTGAAGTTGGGATGAAGGGTCCTGAAGCTGGTAGATGATACTAGCTAGCACTGGGATGTCTGCAAATCTCAGCCTCAAGAGCATCGGGTGTGGGCATCTCCGCTGCTGCCGGGCAGTGTGTGCCCACTCACAGCTGCGCCCACAGGACAACCAGGGTGTAGAGGAGAATTAGAGCATGCTGAGAGAGGACAGAGACCATCAGCTGCGCAGAAAGGCTGGTTTTAGGTACTCTCTGCCATTGCTCTTCCTTTCTTTATTCTAGTTTTCTGACATGAATAATTTAGAAAATTAATAGATTAAAAATTAATATATGCCATTGCAGAATGTGCATGAAGACACATTGCCAGAGATTATCCTTTCCCAATCATAGTGCAGGCCCAAAGAAGACCCTACCCTACTAGATTAAAATATTTTTATTTTTCCTTTGAGCGTTTTGGATCAAATAGCTCAAGGGGAACTGAACAGAGCTGGGAAATGAAATTACCAGCATACAAACAAGACAGTTCTTGGCTGTGACATTTTTACACTAAAAACTTAAAAATAAAAACACAGAGAAAAGGAGGGCTGGCTGAAGGGGTACATAAAGAATTCCCCCTTGAGAACCTGTTTCAGTGTCTTTTGGGATTAATTTAGTCAAGGAGGGGACTGTGGATGTGTTATAAATGCCTGCTGCTTGCACAGGAAGCTATTCTAAGCAACACAAAATCTTCGAAATGCACAAAGAAAAGGCACAAGCGCAAGAGGGATGACCATGAAGTAGTATGTCCAACGTTCAACATCCCGTATCTGGTTAAAGAGTTTCTATTTAGCTCAGTTTATGGCAGTTTGAAAAATGTACTGGTATCAGAAAAGGGAAAATAAGGTCTTTGATGGTAAGCCACAAGTTAATGACTAAGGAATCGCTGTGCAGTCACCAGAAAGGCAAGTTTTGTGATCCATCCTTGGGTTTGAGACAAGCTCCAATTTTAGGAGAATCAATGCAACACTTAATTTTCCGAGGTAAACCGAGCAAATACCTGTCAGTGCTCTATCTATTTTTACACTCTTAGGATTGACATAACTGTATTTTCCAGGCTGTTACTGTGTGTGAACTTTTATAGGAACTTCCATTGTTATCTATCTGCCTGATACGGACACGGAACGTTTTGGCCAGGGTGAGGCTAAGGTCTGATACCGTGCACTCAAAATTTTCCACAGAACAGGCTGCCTTCTCCCTGGCCTGGGCTGATCAGCTCATCGTTTCAAATCTATGTCAGTTGCCCGTGATGTTTTCACCTTGGGTTCACACTCTGCTTTTCTCCTCACCCCATTTCTCTCCTATTCTCACTCCTTACCCCCTCCTGTCTCTGGTCTTTTATTGCCACTTGGATTGCATCTTCCAAACTGGAGATACAATCCTACCAAAGAGCCTACCCAAAACTCCAAACCAGAACACAAATCACGCAGGAAGCATACAACTAGTCTCATATTTGCTGCCATCACATCGTTTTCTGTGCTTGAACATCACATCCTATTTCTGTCTGAGTCCAGAGCTAGATGAAGAAGTTTTGGCAACTGGGGCCACCCAACTCTCCCTTTGTTTTAAACCTTGCTTTCTGTTCCCTCTGCTACCCTGCCACAAGCACCAAGCATCAAGGCACGATGGGGCACCCTGTGGGCTGGGTTGCAGGTCCTCTCCTCCCCCTAGTTGTCAGGAATCACCACTGGCCCGGTGAATTTCTCCCCACCTCAAAAGGGAAATGCAGTAGCAGCAGCTAAATTGGGGAAGGCAAAGGCTCTGTAGAGAGGGTAAGATCAGTGTCCCATAGCAGGGGACAGTCTTTCCCCACATGTTTCTGTCACAAGTCTTCCCTGGGTGGCTTTTAAGGGGCCTGGACTCCCCAGCGTGGAGAAGCTGGGGGTCTGCAGCAGTGTTACACAGGGCAAGAAACCGGGGCTTTTCCCCTGCTCCACTCATTCTGAAACCAGTGAGATGCTGGGAACATTTCTTCACATTCAGAGCTCATCGCAGGACATCTGGACCCCTGATCCTCGATCCCAGGAGGCTACAGTCCCACAGGAGCCCTCTACAGTCACTACCACCACAAGCTCCCTGGCAGCATTAGGAGCCAGGAGGGCTGCAGCATATTCACCTCCTCCTATCACCTCTCTTCTTAGTAGCACCAAGGGCAAGGTCACCAGCCTGCCCCTTGCCGAGGCCTGGCTTTGTCTATCCGTTTGTCCAGCAGGAACCAGCCGCTGGTTTTGCAAAGTGTGGCACACTTGGGTTCCAATTCTGCTGGCGCTGGCTCTTCTAATAAATTGTTTTATTAATAATTATTATGGTTGACTTACATTGTCCCACTCCATAGTGTACGAGTTGGCCTTGCAAAGCAACTGCTTTCAAGCCTCATCCCCTGACACAGCTGCATTTTCCGTGGTGTGCCTGTAATTCATGGCTCAGCTGGGATTTCTGTGGCATAAATAGCATTACACCATTACAAAATGACAATAGACGCCAGAGCTGTGTCCCATGGAAGTGGAGCCTAAGCGTGCAACTTCTACCTGACTAGCAAGAATTAAGTTTGCAAGTGTAACCAGATCCTATTGTTAATCCCAGCTCTGTTTGGGCATCTGTAACAACTGGTTATGTCGTAAGACCACGATGGCTTCCAAGTAAGAAATCACAGTGTTCTCATTATATGCTGAGTGTTCATCACATTAGATCCATTTCTCAGCATTTAATGTTAATTACTAGCTTGGTTTTGTATTAGCTGAGAGCTAAATGATGTAGTACTGCAGAAAACTATTAAGATCTGCGTCACATAGGCAAACATAACCATCCACTTCCAGCATGTGAAATGGATAATGAATGGGTATAAAGGAGTTTTCAGAAACCCCAGCTGAACACATTCAAGAGTAGCGCTTCCTCTTTAATGGGCTTTCTTCCAGAATGACACATCACTCTGCCTCACTGAAGTCATTTATAAACTGTCCTTCACAACACTCTTTTCTTTCCTGCATGTGCTGCTTCTCCTCAGAGAGACGGCCGCAGAGGGAGGATGCACCTGATGCTAAAAAGCTGCACTGTTCTGCATCGCAAAACTCCTGGAGAAATCAAGAACCTACCTCTCCTCGGGACTAAGCATAGAGGAAAAGGGAGGGCAGGGAGATGTGAAAAGCAGAGCTACACAGAAGGAGCTGGCTACCAACCAAATTCCCAGTTCTTTGAGTGTGACTTGGGTTTCCCACTGAAAAGCACTGCCGTGGTTTCAGACTGTTACACAGTATCTGAAAGCACCTTGTGTAGCTCCCCACATTCCTGGAGAAAGCCAGGCCGGAGCTGGAGGTTGAAGTAAGGTTCTGTGAGGTTTACACAGCACTCCCCTGGAGGGACGGTGTTGAGGTGTATCAAAGAGAGTGTTTAAAGAGAGGGAAAGCAGCTTCTTAAAATCTCTGTGTACTTCCCCTCCCTTCCTCTCCCTCTGCCCAAGCACACTCCCATGCAATGAGTCACTGGTGGTTGTCACAGGCTCGGGATCCCCACTGTACTATTCAGCACACGATAACACAGTCCTCGCTCACAACACAAACATGAAAAATTAGACCCACACATACAAGAGAGCATAGGAGAATTTTGGCCATCCTGTGGGTCCAAGAAACTGCTGACAAGATTTTGGCCTGCAGTGTTCAGAGGAGAGTCTTTCTAAAAATAGGAGCTAGAAGAAAGGGAGAGAGCATCGTACATTTCTAATGAGGAGTTCCTCCCAAGCCCGAGGACAAAATCAGAGGTGCTTGCTTGTGGCTGAAGAAGGTGGAAGTCAGCCACCTGACAATGAATGGAGGTTTATGGGCAGGTTGGCGATAGGCTAATAGAGCTTAAAAGTGAAGAGAAATTATTTCTGCCTGATATTGCGAAGAATCAAGAGCCAGCACAGGGATGTGATCACCACAGTGAGAAAGGAGACAGCAAAGAAAAAGCAATGGGCCGAGAAAATGACCATTGCAGCAAAGCTCCTGCTGCAATAGAAATGGTAAGATGACGGATGCTAAGAAGCTCTGCAGGGAGCCAGGAAGGGTTATATGTGGATGGAGTATGAACAAGAAGTCTGCATAACATAAACTTGGCATGTTTATTTAAAGTGAAAATACTAATTACTTAGATCATCAGAAAAAAAAGAAGTACTTCCCCTAATACCTGAAAATCCTTATGCCAGCAGGACTGTTATGTCTTCCTCAGCAAAGAGCAGCCAGCGTTCCTTTTGGGTAACTTGCCTGGCAATTACCTGATTCACCAAAGCAACTGCTTTGTTCGCTGTCAGCTATTTATGTGACTATTTATACATGGCCCTACAGATGTTCTGTACTTACTGGCTAGATGTGAAACCACAGACTCACATTGAAAGCACAGACAGGACCAGAGCATGCAAAAATGTTCCTAAGCAGACAAGTTCTAGGAAAAATCCTTCAGCAGAATTTTAAAAGATTGCCCTGCCTTTACCCAGTTCCTTATTATGAGGTACAGAGCTGAATGTTGTATTTAAGATGCGGCAGCAGAGTTTAAAGTGCTGTTTGTTCCGAGGGACGCATAGCTGCTCAGTAGCCAGCTTTATAAAGGAAACCCGCCTGTTTATCCTTCCTTGCTGCAGTTTCTTGGGCTTTAGAGGGCCTTCCCTTTTGTCCCTTTGAACATCCTGTACTTCTGCCTAGATGTGCTAGAATGCCTTTTACTTCAAAACCATTGTTAGGAATTTCCACAATCAAGCCTTTTCCCGCAGTTGGAGGAAAGGATGGCTGCTGACAATGAACTTCACATACGCGCGGACAAAAAACGCATTGTGTGGCTCGCCACTTGCCTTTGTTTTGCAGAATTTGCTTCTCTCACCGAATTGCCTGGGGTTGCCAGGCCTGATTTTGTCAGTCAAATGCTGAGCTGAAGAACAGAGAACCTCTTCCTTTACAACTAAAATGTGAAAAGGTAAGTCTGTCAGCTCCAAGGAAATTTGACTCGTCCAGTAATTTCCTCCCTGTTTCGAGATGTTGTGACACTACAGATTTTGGTACTATAGCCCTTTCAGTAATTCAGCTAAATCCTATCGAGTTACTTGGGTTACTTCATTTTCGCCTTTAACAGCAGGCTTAGACCTGAACACTCCCGTAAATGGAAAACAAATGTAGGTTAAATACCCAGCAGGGATTTCTCCACCTACCCCAAAAGCTACTTAACACTTTCTCTCCTCCTAGAAGCACCAACAAACTCCTCCTTGTTAGAAAAAAAAAAATTTACTAGGACCACCGATCAGCTTGCAGTGATTACTATGGAGTAAAACAAAAACGTAACAGCAGTGGAGGATAAAGAGGAAAGCATACTGAGGAAAAAAAGCTACGGTAAAGCCTGGGAGAGAAGAAGAGGGAGAAAATGCACTCTCCTCACTGGGCTGAGGGAAAGCCTAGCTCTGCCCATCGGGCTGGGCGATTTATTTCCATGGGCTGTACTCCTCGTGGTGCCTTCTGTGGCAATATATCCAGACATAAAGTTCAACCTGGAGGAAACAGGCTCCTAAGGAACAACGTCTTTCTTGTGCAAAGGGGGTGATTTCTCCCACACAAGTGAGCTCCTTTAATTTCCTAGCATGGGACGGCATTGCACAAGAAGAGCAGCTCTGCTCTCTGCTGTGGAATGCTGCTAGAGAGCAGCAGCTGGGCCAGTGGGCTCAAATCTTTCAGGACTGTTCTGGACTCTGTGGGTCAGTTTGGTTCGCTGGGCTGTAAGTGAAAAGGAGCATAGCCCACACCCCGTAGGCAGAGTTTGAAGTGGAAAATGGAAGAGGAAGGGAGATAAAGGAAAAGTCTTTCCAGCAGACAGCAAGTTGATAACGGAGTTCATACCTAGGAGAAAGGATATCAAATGTTTCAAGGCTCTTTGACTGCAAGTCACCAACCTGGAACACCTTAAAGAAGAGTAAGTGTGGGTGTTCATCAGAGACAGATGCCCCCAATTACTAATTATCCACGCTCAAAAGAAAACTATGTAAAGTTTGCTGCCTTACAGATTTCACTGGTAGGGTTACTTGTCAAAGGAAGTACATATGCATGGTACTAATGTTAGCAATGAGTGGGATTTACAAATGACAGTTATCTCCGACATGGGAAGAATAATAGCTGAGGCTGTGGAAGGCTAATGAGTGCTTGTTTGGCTATTTCATTACTCTGGTGTTGCCAAAAACCGGTACTTTAACTATGGCTTTTGTATTCTGAACTGTGACAAATCAGTCCAAAGACAAAAATTTAGAGAGAGATAAATATGTGTGCATGTGCATGTATTCTAGCACAAACTGGAAGCATTTTCCCTGATTCCCCCTGAATGATTACAGTGAGTTCTTTTAGATCAGCTAAAAATACAGGCATGGTGTCATCAGATATGACCAAGAGGTAGTGGTATCAAAGATGCTGCATTCTCACAAGCAGCCATAGAAAAACCCAACAGTATTATAAAAGCATTTGCACTGCAAGAAATGCTGGACAGCGAGCTGAGGTATTAGCAGTCTGCTAACAGTGTTCCTGGGCGGGTCTGGGCCCCCAGAGAAGCTTCTTTTGGGCTTCACACTTCATTAGAGAGCAGAAACTCCAATCCCTGGTCACAGTGACGGAGAAGCAACCTCTCCCAGTTTCACTCCTCTGACCTACTTTGTAGGGTTTAGGTTGCTATTTTCACGCGAAGTATTTGAAATCAGCCTCATCATTACAGCAAAGAGCATTATCTCTCGCTGTTTTCCATCTAGCCCCAAGAATAACTCTGATGTCAGCAGGGAGCTCTCTCTCTCTGGCAGCCGCCTCCTTGCTGCCAGCTTGTCAGAAAAAAGGTCAGTTGGCTCTGCCAGCTCCTCAGATGGACATCGTGTATACGGTCCTCTGCTCACACACAACCACCCCAAGCAAAGCAGCTCTGGGAGCAGCCAGCTCCCACTTGCCACTACCAAGATCCCATGCAGTTTTGAATCTGCCCTCAATTACACCAGCTGTAGCCCTTGAAAATACTTACGGCAGCAGGGGTAGTGCTGGTGCCTCGTGGTCCAGCCATTTCTCCTCCACCGCAAACATCCCACGCCAGAGGCACAGGAAGGGGGCGTACACCCCCATCCTCATTCAGGGCTTTCCCAACAAGCAGTTTGCGGGTGTCTTCCACATCTGTCCTGCTGCAGCACTGATGCAGAGGGAGGAGAATAAGGCAAAAAGCTGCAACCCGAAGTGCTGACTGGTGGCCTTTGGGCATGCGGAGGGAGCACAGGCTCATAATGGCCTCACCAGTACCTCTCAGGCCATTTGTCCTCCAGCTGCAATACAGCCTAGAGTTCCTTAAACTAAGTCATTACTCTAGCAAGAATATAAGAAGTCACAGGGTGATCAAGCATAGCCCCCCAGGAATCCAGCCTTGAACACAGAGTCCCAGCAAACCTCATTCATATCGTTAACCACAATGGCCATTTTGCCTGAGGAAATACGGAGTTAGGACTTCAGAGCTTGGCACAAATCCTAGACTATATAAATAGATTTCTATGAATCAAAGCTCCATTATGTAAGACATAAAAATAAGAGAACAAATGAGAGAAAAAATAAGCTGAACTTCAGAGTCTGCAGTGAAGCATCAGTTTAAGAGTTTGGGCACTGAGTCAAGACACAGATCTTTTCTTTTTTTCTTCCCCCAGTTTCCCTGCTTTACTTTAAAAGTGACTCATCCACTCTCTCCCCCTTTCACCAGCACTTTCCACGTTGTTTCAGACACGCCCGTATATTTTAAAGCTCAACAAGACCATCAAAACTGCTTGTTTATTGTCCGTGCCCCTACATTTGCACCTCTGAATTAGAGGGCAGGGGGAAAGGGACGTGCACAAACAAAAAGTGCCTCAAACACGTCACCAAGGTTAAAAGAACTGTGGCGCGAGGCATGCTGCAGTTTACAATGAATTGAAATGTGACTAAAGGCAGCATGTGACAGCCATCTATATTTAGCGGTGGCTTTTGCTTTTTACACTCTTTGCGATACACTGTCAGAGAAGCATCTATGTGCATCTCAGCAGAAGAATGATCCCCCGAAGGTGTAGGAAATCTCCAACAATGGCTTTGTATACATTCCAGTTGTCACTGGGGCATTTGTTTATGCATGGTGCAGGCTCGACTCCCTCCCACCTCTGGCACATTCTCATCCGCTCTTTGCTTTGACCAGGGAGTATTTTTAGCTGATGTAGCACAGTCATTTCACCATTGGATCTCCTTGTCACACCTTTTCCACAAGTCACTAAAGGAGGAGGCTTGAGGGCACATCATGGTGCCCCTCATCGAGGTACCGTGGTTATCATCCCCATAAGAGATGAGATACATATTCCATTTCCTTTTTTTTCTTTTCTTAAATTATGTTATTTGCATAGTCAAATGAGTGAGGAGTGTGTGTTTTTTACAAGGTAAATTCATGTTGATCATAAATTGGTCTGAAGTGTTCTCTTTCATTCAGAGAGATTCCATGAGCGCACCCTTCCAGCAGGGGGAAAAAAAAAAAAAGGGAAAGAACTATGTATATGTATTTTAAAAAGTCACCCTGAACTGTTGTTCTTTGGGGGAGGGAGATTCTTTTTTTCTTGCACCTTTTCTCTGCTGTTTGGTAAATAAAAGCATTTCTTACACACACTTGTATTATATGCATCCGTTTAGGTTTATAAACAGTCACAGAAAATGATACTTTTTTTCACAGTCCCCTTTCTAGTTTATTTAAAGCCTTGCTTGACTGCTTTTAAAGAAAGCTTAGAGACATTTAGGTAACATGGTGATGCATGCATATAAGAACTGGAACAACACTAACAGGCTAGCTGGGATAAGCATTAGAGCATTCCTAGTATTCCAGATGTCCATAAAAAACATAAATTAAACTCCCCACTATTTATATGCATAACCAGCTCCAATGACCTTTTATTTCATTCCTTTTTTTTTCTCCCCATTTGCTAAATCAATATTCAGGCAACATTCTGGGAATGGCATCCATTTTTTGCAAAAAGCTGCACAAGCACAATGGCTGTTGCGTAAGCTTGCTGCGAAACAGTCACCAAAATGTGTAACTGCAGCCCGTTGCTGCTCCATGTAAGCCTCTCCACTGGGAGCTCTGCATATTGTCACCCCCAACCTGGATGACAATACCTGCCACTGAACCCACGTCAGCCATAAGACTAGAAAACAGTAAAAGGATATTTATGCATAGGTCAAGAAGGGGATAAAACCATCACCCTCCAGATCTCAACAGAGATTCTTGGTCCACAGCCCAGCTCTAGGCCTATACTCTGTGTTTTCGGGGTTTGGACGTAGCATTTTGCTACCATGGCAACTGATGCTCACATATCTGCTAGCAGATGGCAGTTCCAGGAAGGAGGCCTGAAAATGTCTGTGTAGCAATCTTCACATCCCTTGGACATTTCTATCTTCCAGGATTTTCTACCCGATGTTTTGGACATCACTGATCCGTATGTGGCTTTATGAAGTAAAGATGGGGCAAACAGGGAGCTGCCCTATCAGTAACATGACCAGCTGTACTGGACAAATGAACAGAAACTTTTCAAAAAGCATAGAACAAGAAGACACATGGAAAAATATGATATAATGGAGAAGAGTCGTAATAGCTGCCGTGCAGGGAAGACGTATCTCACAAATTCACCAGAGCATTCTAAAGGAGGTAAGAAGCATGTAGAGAGGTACCTCATTTGGCTGATAAAGTAGGAGTGGGTTTTCAACAAGGTTTCACAATATCCCATACCAAGGGCTCTTAAAGATGCTACAGTATGGGGAAAGTTCTCTCCTGGATTAAAGTTAAGGGGAAAAAAAGTGGAGGAATAAATCTTAAGGTTCTGTGGAGATCTGTTCTGCTTCTGTGTCATTAAGCATATTCACTAACCACCTAGAAAAGGCAACAGAGAGTAAGCCAAGAAGGTTTATTGATGATACTAAGCCACTGAAGCTATAAAAATGAGTGATGACTGTGCAAGATCACAATTCAGTGCTATGGTACAAAGCAACAGGGAAAAAAGATGTCAAACACAATTTGGTGACTATGAACACAACATTTATGCATAGAGGAAAAAGCAACCCTAACTTCAAAGATGTGGTGGTGGGTTGTGAGCCACCCATTACCCCTCAGAAAAGTAATCCTGTCGTTACAACAACCTTTTCTACGAACATGTTAGCTCAGGGTTTAACAGCACCGAAGGAGCAAATGGCATATCAGGAACTAGTAGAAAAAGAACAGAGACCAAAAGTCCTTGTTATTTCCATATCTTGGATGCTCTGTGGAGTTCCAGTCCTTCTATCCATCTTAAAAAAAAAAAAATGATACAATTACAAAAAGAACAGGCACGCAACACCAGTAATTACAAATATGGGGAAAAAAATTCAAGACGCAAGTAAACAACGCAAGAGCCTTTCATCTAGGGAGAGGTGAGCAGGGAGGTGATGGGCATCTAGGAAACCTTGAATGGCATGGAGGTGTTGAATAGGAAATGATTATTCACTCTTCCTATACAGCGGGAAGTACATGGCCTCAAATTTTGAACCTACCGGGTGGTAGTTTCAAAACAAAGGTGGTACTTTTTCCAAACACAAATGTTATCCTGAGGAGTTAATTGCCACAGGATGCTGTAAATCGCAAAAGTTTGCATGAGTTCCAAAAAGCAATTGGACAAAATCATAGGAAAAGGCCCTCCTGAGTTATTATGCACAAAGATGCCACTTTTGGCTCAAGAAGTTTCCAGGTTAGAGATTGTCAGAAGCCGGGAATATACCTGTATCACTATCACCCCAAATTTATTTTCCGATCTGCTGTCAGTCAGTTAGAGACAGGGTACTGAGCTAGCTGGGACTCTGGTCTGGGTGGTCAAAGTCCTCCCAGACTGGATGGTTTGAGCTGCAGGAACTGATCTCGGGCTGTGCTAAATGTGAGGTAACTTAACGGTCAATGTTTCTCGCTGAAAGCTGATCTCTGTCAGCTGCTTCAGATTTACCGTAAGTTTATGAGACCCCACACACAGTTGTGGTACTACGCCACCCCACACTGGCACTGCACACTCTTTAATTTCAAACTAAAAGGGGCAACTAGCAGAGCATATGAAGGGAAGCAGAATACTTGATATTAGGCTTTTGCAAACTCTCTTGCAAACCGCTTTTCCCATGTTTCATCTTCTTCCTTATTTTACCTGAAATGTTAGCAGCGACGCTTCCTTTATAGAGATAATGAAGATATGCTGATCCGATAACCTCCCTCATTCATCAGCTGTTCTTCAGCAG
>NW_010428403.1:32602-42049 GCF_000710305.1 Buceros rhinoceros silvestris | reverse complement strand
AGGAAATGACTGGCAGTTTGTCTGAGCGTTTCTAGTGGAATAAAGCAGGGTCAGATTCTGAAAACTGGATTCACTCTACATTGTACCTCAGTAACAAGTCACATTGCAATTACTACTACTGCATAGAGTATTAAAAATTATAGGGCTAATGAGAATGAGAATCTGCCCTTAATGTACCAAGTCTCTCTTTAAGAGTCCTATTTGGTTCATATTACTGTGGCCGCTGCCCCATTAAAGCCTTAAAGAGAACTCATAAATATAAAAATACCCAAGAGCGTGGCAGACAATTCTGCCCTGAATAATTGTTCTGAAATGTTCTAAAAGGAACTTAATTTCCTTCTTGATATCCTCAGTAATACTTTGAAGAGGGAAGAATGAAGGTGAGGACATGCATTACATTCTGTAGAGGTACAGAAAGAAACCTTTTTGCAGTGAATACGTCAGGGGAATATGTCTAAAAGGGCTTATATCTGTGAAAATATGACCTCTGATTTTGCCAAGGTCAGTAAAATCTACTGTGATTCACTTTGTAAGCGTCGGTCACACAAGTTAAAGCTGCCTCAAGGCAACTTTTATTTCTGTACCCAAATGAAACACGATGTCATGTTTCTGAAAGGTTTTTAAATTCCTCCTTTCTGTGGATGAACAAGATTATCTGGTCCAACATTTGTTTATAATTATTTATGGATCCAAAACAAGTCTGTTCTTTACTATACATTCATGGCAGATCAAAAAGTCATTAAGAGCTGTTAATCTAACACAAAATAGGCTTTTTTCCCCCCATTTCCTGGCTCACACTGTTCACGGGCAGGTGCTGTTCTTCTCTTAGCCTCTATGGCAATAGATGCCAAAAGACCCTCACATGACACAGGCCTGTGGTGCCATTTGTTGAGATAATCCGTCATAATTCTGAGTTACACAATTTGCTGAATATTTCTCCCGTCAAAGCTGAAAAGAAGAGGGGATGGGTTTTGCACTCTGTCTTGAACACATTTATACATCTGTTCAGAGGCTGTTACTGTACCTCATAATTGCCATTTTTGGAGACAAAACGGACATATGGGTCATACCATTACTCATTCCTTCAAACAGTCCTGGTTCTTAGTGTCAATAAGATGAACTCCCAGCATCCACTGCTCTTGTGTTCACATGGAATTTCTTCATTGTGATAGGAACAGGAGGATTTCCATATTTCGTGTCCTGCCTGAGACTGGCCAATTCTAGATGTTTCTGAGAAAGATTCCAGGATCTTTGAAGTAGTTCTTGAGTAGTGTGACCTCCAAAACAGCTTCCAATTTACCTGCGCCAGGAAAAGAAAGTGACTTATCATCTGCAATACAAGTATTTACCTCCTTAGATTTTCCAGTTATCCTACACAGAATAACAATATATGTTCTTTAACTGATGTAAACGTCTAAATGTCTAACGGTGCCTTTACTTTCTTCATATCTCATGTTAATGAACTTGACAGATTGTTGAAAAAGTATTTACCATTTACTGGAAATGGTTACCTTTCAGTTTCATTTCATTTTTAACTCAGGCAGTGCTATATGCATTGCTCGTATGCCATAGGATTCTCCTCTCTATCCCCTTTTATTCGCCTCCTGTGTAACTGAGCAAGCCCAGGCTTTTTGTCAGCTTTCCATCAAAAAGTCTCCCATCACTTTAGTTGTTTTATCACCAGTTTTCCGTGTCCTCTTTGGGAAGACTGGCCTACAACTAAAGTGAGCACACCTTGCACGGCAGAGAATAGTGCCTTTGCAGATGTAAATGGTTTCTTCTCACTCATTTTTTAACTGTCTGAAGCATCTTGCTTGTTTTCTGATAGCTATGGTATATCGTGTGGCGTCTTGATGTTGCTGTACAGCACTCGGCCACCTGAACACCCAGCCCAGCCCTCCCCTGGTGGTGGGCCACAGAAGTGGTTGAGCTCTGTTGAGGCACAGTGACAAAGCTGCAGTCAGACGGGGTTACTGCTGCCAGGAGGTCATGCCCCGCTTCATCCTCCCAACACATCTACATCCCACTCATGCAGTTGCACTGATTCCCATCCTGCAGCACTGGCACTTCTTGGATCTCTTACTGAGCTGAAGCAGCTCAGGAAATGAGAATAATATGGATGTCAGAAGTGAAGGACATGATCTGACGGATCAGGCAGCTGGATTGGCTCCACACTCAGCCTGACCAGCAGCACAGTGGGTGTCAGAAAGAGGGTGAGAGTGCTGGTCAGCAGCAACAGCTGAGGAAGAGGAAGGAGAGGGGAGAAGAGGAATGAGATGGCATGTGTCAGCAGCACCTAGCCAATACAGGACTTCCAGGGAGGAGACAGGAAAATGTTTGTGATGCACTGTTTCAAAATACAGGTATCTGGACATTGGCAAAACTGCGTGCCTCCAGGTCCAAACCCAGAAATACTAGTTTAAACTACCTGACCCCTAAAAAACCCGGGCATGGAGAAGGGAAGTTCACCTCTCCCTACAGGTGACAAGCACACACCCCAGCAGACCCAAGCCTCCAAAAGTGTTACACCACTGTTGTCAACAGCATGATTTCCCTCCTCTCATCTCGTTCCATCTTCTCAGGTCTATTTATTGCTCTTCACAGCCCTCTCTTGAGTCATGAACCAATGACGGGTTGTGTATATCTTTGTGGCTGCAGTGGTTTCCCCTCCTTTCTAGGCTGACACACACTTGCTCTAGATAAGGTGCTTGGAACTTCTCCTTGTTAGCACTTAACCATGCTGAGAATTGCCAGCCTGCTCCCGCCCTTCATTTCTCAATCCTCAAATACAACTCCCCTCGCCCTGTTCTGTTTATGTTTTGTCAGGGGCATCGTCAAAGTCTTCCTGAATGTCACTGTAGAACAACCTTGGCCATGCTTCTAAGGACTCTGTGGAGGCATCGTGTTTTCTTTTTGCTTTAAACTCCTGCTTTCTCCTGTGAGTTTCCTTTCTGTTCAGATGAAGAAGCGATGCAAAATTTCACAGGAGGGAAAAGGTGCACAGCAGAAAGAGATGAGATCCGGAGTATGATTATGCAGGAATCCTGTGCAACCTGAATCGTAGGAAAGTCATCTCATCTGCTCTGGAATGTGCCCTGCTGTTGGGTGCAACTTTTTCCCAGTGACTGTGAAAATCTTGATAAGGAAAGTGATGAGACACTCAGCGCATCTAGAGCTCTAAGACTTGGGTTTGCCCTCCCACGCATTTTGGGTGGGCAGGCAAACCACAGACTGTCATCTGTGAAGTCAGAAAGCACTGGGTACATTTAATTACTACATTAGCACTTGCTAACACTTTCAATGCCAAGAACTGGTTGTGGAGGCTTTGGGGTTGTTGTTTGCACTTTGTTTTTACCACAACATAACTATCGGGATAGGAGCTCACTCATCGGAGAGCTGGAGTCAGCCCATTAAAAGGCACTTACTGCAGTAAACAGGTCAGGAAATAGTTGTGGCAAAGCAGAGATGAGTGGCTTTGGCTTATTCTCATGCTTTTGTTCTCATAGTTTCTTATTCTATCTTTTTGCACTTACAAGGTTTTCTCTTTGGCAGTTCTCTATTTCCAAGAACCTCGTTTTTTCTGAAGAAGAAAATAATTACGTAAAAGATCTTTTCAGTTGTGAGGTCTTTCAGCCCTTGGGAGTTAGACACCACAGAAATCCCCTCTGAGAATCTGCGCCTGACCATTTCAACAGGACCCATGAGCTGCTCTCTGCACAGCCCATTTATCAGCAGTGCCCAGATGAGTGGCCACAGCCTCATCATCCACCCCATGGTCTAGTCACCCCCTCTTCCAGAAATCCAAAGCAACAGGCCAAATCCAGTGGTGACAACAGCAGCCAGCTGCTGACCTACCCCTCTCCCATGGGTGCACAGTCCTGGCACAGCCACACGGCATCACTGCACAGCAGGGGAGCAGAGAGGGGTCCCAACATCCCAAGGAGACAAACAAGTTCCTTGACATCACAAATTGTCTGACTCACCCCATTGCCCAGTTGCTTGCAGGAACCAGGAAGCAGCTGGCTCAGGTCTAGCTGTATGAGCTGCTTTGGGCAAGCACCACTGGCTCCCAAAGCCCCTTCCCCTGGGACACCCAGTGTGAGTGGGATGCCCAGCGCATGCCCAGCACCTCCAGGGCTGTATGTGACCAGGGGCATCGCATGGCACAGCTTTGCCTGCCGCTACGATAAGCCACATGGCCTAGCAACCTGAAAGGTTTGGGCACTACTGCCTCACACGAGAGAGGGAAAATATAACCGCGTTGGGCAGTTTCCCTGAGAGCACAAACCGAGGCATCCAGAAGGGGCACACAGCTGTTCTGATGTGATCTAGTTAAATGTTTGGGTAGGCAAATAACTGGAACGAGCTTTGTGACAGATTTCGGATCTTTCAGTTATTTTTCTGTACTTGGGAGACCTGAAATGAGTCAGTCCATGCAAAGTCACTGTTGGTTATGTTAGGGGATCGGTCACGAACAAGAAACAAAACAGTTGAGAGCTCTTCTGTTAGTCAGCATTTCCTTTCTGATCCCAAACAGGAACAGAGGTAAGGGTGTACCAGAGCCGTACTTTGCTCTCCCCATGCACACTTGCCTCCTGCTCACCAGGGGAGATGATGACAGCAACCCTGCTATCTGCCCCAGGGCCATGGAAGTGTCCTCACACTACGCACCTTCTCAAAGCTCAGGCTTGCAGGAACCATCATGTTTTTTCTATCTCCACCCTAAACATTGTGTTGAATCAGAGGCTGAAGGATTGCAGTGCTTGTGGCTCAAAGTAAGATTAAAACACTACATAGGTCAAAACTAGAAGATTAATTCCCTTTCCTTTTTTTTTTTGTTTTGTTTTGTTTTGTCCCTCCTTTAACAAACTAATAACCTCGAGGGCGTTTTTTGCTCTCTTTTTTTTCACTTTCAACTTCTGCCATCCTTGTCAAGCACAAACATGACTGAACTCATGCATCAGGGTACCATGATTTTACTCCACGGGGAGTTATTAACCCTGATGTAAATACACAGGTGCGATATTAAGCAGGTTTTGGTCAAAGTGATCACATCTGTGCGCTAAACCTGGATTACAGGTATCCTTTATAGGACCACTCAGGCTTCTTCTATAGCAAGTTAAATGAGTGTAGACTGACAAAGGAGAGTGTGCTCAAGGGCAGGGAAAGTGTGCAAAGGCGAGGGCGCATCAGCAGCTGCAGACTGGTGCACCCATCACACGGTGCTGTCAGCTGGGCTAACGGTGTCACCTCCACACCCCTGTCATGCTTGACTCACCCACCCTACTTTGGTACATTATCATCCAGGACATTATCACAGTAGGAGCTCTTTTCTACACAGTGACACAGAATTAAAAAAGAAGAGAAACACAAAAATAAACCCCACGCTTTTTCAACATTGACCTCACCAAAAAGACCATTCATAAAAACTGATGTCCCAGATAGCACTGCAACTCTTCAATAACTTTCTGTTCCGTGCAAGTTCTCAAGCATCATCAGCCTCCAAAACGGCTTGGTCCTAACCTGGCCCAGCCTCCCGGGACACTATCTGGGACACTATCTGAAAGTGCCAGAAGGCTAACTGCAAACCGGGACACTAACCCACTGAGACACACAACCAAGCAATGGGTCCAAAACCTGAAGGGAGAGACCTGGTGCCACCAAGAAGGTGTGCGCCCTCCTGCTGACTGGAGCCAGGCACAGCACCCAAGGTTGCTGAGAGAAAAAGGCAGATAATAAAAACAAAATCTGCAAAACACACACTGCAGATGTTTTTCCTTGACGCTGCAGTGTTCAGGAAGGTGAGTGAGTGCCTGCTTATCATCTAATATTTATACACATTTTTTTTCTCATTCATATCATCCTTGCAGGGTATCAAGCTCTCAGAAGGATTTTGGTTAAATCATTCCATGAATGGGAATAATCAAACTTGTTCTTTTCTTTGCAGAAGCTTTTCCCAGCTTACTATCAACTAGTTCTGGGACAGTAGTTCTACCTCTTGCTTTTATATTTAACCTTCCTGTCACTCTAGTTTTACCCTTGTGGATCTGAAATTCATTCACGTAGAAGCCAACTGTGGACTGGTTGTTGTGTAATGTCCCTTGATTTTATTACTTAATCTTCTTTTCATCTTGCTTGTGCACAATATCTACAGCTACACACGTTCAGCACAGATATGAAACATCACATCACTCTCCCTCTGCTTCCCGGGAAGGGAAGGAGAAAGGAAAGGGGAGATTTCATCTCTATCCCCTGGCATCCTGCTCTGAATGTTATTCACTGTGCTAATAACTGTATCAGCATGTTTATAAGCTGATGTGCTTTTAATTGTTTCACTCACTCTCTCATACACATGAAGTAAGCACTCTAATGGGTTCTGTACCTTTCATCCTTTATTTTATTGCTAATGGTATCTCCAGTAATATAAAATGACGGATGAGTGCAGTCTGAGAAGAGTGGAAAAATCAATGCGCATCCAGACTCCGTACGAGAGCGGGTGAGGAGCTGTGGCTGCCAGCACTGCAATCCCTCTTGGGCCAGACAACGAGAGCAAGGCAGTGAGCAAAGAAGGGCACATTGGCAAAACATCTCCTCCAGTGTCCACAGGCAGAGGGGAGCACCGGAGAGTGACAGTGACCCAGGCTTACACCCTCTGGCCCACCAGCCTGTCTCCTTTGGTAAAGAAGGTGATTCCAGCTGTGTTAGATACACAGACACACACGAAGGGCAGCTGCCAAACGTGTGGGTGTAGATGTTTCCATCTGGCTGTGAGCACAGCGCTCATGCTGCAGCTGGGGTCACCCACAACTAGGGCAGCGCATGGGTGGAGTTACTCCAGAGCAAAGCAGCCAGGCGAGCTGGGTCATCTTCTTCCTGGGCTCTCCCTGATGTGAGATCCAAGGGGTCATGAGCAAAGAGAGATGCAGTGGCAAGCCCCTTCCTTGACCCCAGAAACAGAGGTGTCCAGGTAGGCAGGAGCCATGCCCAGCTATGGATGTGGGCAGACCTACGTGTGCTTGAGCAGCTGTGCCCTGAAACGTGTGGTTGTGTCAGAGGGTGCTGAGCACAACAGTGGAGCAGCTATGTCTTGTGGGGAACACCCGACAGTCCTCTGCGCTGCTAGAGGAGAGTGTCACATACATTTGCCGGGAACATCACACACAGCCATCAGCCAGTGAAGGTGTTACTAATGCACAGGGGCAGCCGCTTGCCATTTCCAATTCTCTAGACGTCTCTGTTTGTCCTGCAGAAACCCCCCGCCAGCAGCCAGTGAAGGTTTTACTAATGCACAGGGGCAGCCGCTTGCCATTTCCAATTCTCTAGACGTCTCTGTTTGTCCTGCAGAAAAACATAGCTTTATCTTTGGCCATGAAAAAAAAACCAAACCAACTGTTTAAAAGGTGAAGATTTATACTCTTTTTTTTAAAGCAACAGGAATGCAAAAGTCTAATAGATACCAAACAAAATTAATGCATTTAGGGAAAGGAACCCGAAGGTAAGGAGAAGTATTGTTTGTTTTAAAACAAGATCCCACCCTTCATGTCAGGTTGTAGCCTGGAGTGGGTGTTGTACTGCCAAGTTATAGAAGCCTGTAATGGAAATGCTGACAGACCTTCAGCACCACCGCAGTCACAGTCGCTCTAAAAATAGCCTTTCTAAATGCTTGGCATGTGAGAAGGGTTCAAGTAGCCACTTGACAGAATCTGGCAATTTGACCAATGATTATTTCAGAAAACAATCATAGATGAGATCTGTTTGTCTGCGTACTCATTCTTGCAGGTGGTTTGGGTGCTTGTCCTACCTACTCTCCGGTGCCAGATATGATGCATTAAGCATGTTGTTCTGGCAGGTACAGTGCTGCTGCCCAAACAAAGCTGTAATATGACCTACTTTGCTCAGTCTAGTACTATTCAATAATAAGTGGTCTCTGTTGCCTTTCTACATGTAGACAACACCAAACATGTTTCACTGAAGCATTTAGATATTGATTTTACTCAGCATGGGAACTTCAAAGTGGGTTCTTTCCATGTCATCTTGAAAAAGCACCCTCTTCCTCCCATGCCACAGATTCTCTATTCGTGCACGTGCATGCAGACTCCCCCAGCTGCTAGTCATCCCTCTGCTATTTGTTTTGAAATTAAGATCAATTGCTGAGTCCTTTTATCTGCTAATGGCCATAATTATTGTGTATAGTAACGTAGGAGCTGTCTCTGCTGCTTGGCTTCCCTACTGTCACCCAACCAGGTCTTGAAATACAGGTTTTTCATCAGATTGCAAAATAAAGCACTGGTCCCGCACAGGACCACTGGGGACACGGGAAGACTGTTTAAAATGTGTGAGCCGGTTTCTGTAGCTCCAGGGAGTGTGCTACATTTTCACCATGCATTTGTTCATCCCATCATGTGTTCTGAAACTGTCTCTAGCTAACAGTTTCATGGAGATTTTTTGCTGTTCTACGCCTATAGGGTTGCACCGTTGGTTTCTTTTGTCTTCTGCTTTCTTGGTTTTGGGAGATGTCTATCAATGACATAGAGACCCAAGTGCAACAGGCATTTTGTTAAGAGCTAACCAGAATCATCAGATACACTTCCAGTAGGGGGGTTAAATGCTGTGTCTGAGCCAGATTTCAAGGAAAAGGTGGTGCTGATTCTCTTTTTCCTAGAGTTCTCCCAGTAATTTTGAGTGTGGGGAAGGTGTACCCTTCCTGTCTCAATCTGTTCCACTTTTTTCTGCACGTTGTTACTTTGCTGCCACAGTTCAATGCAAAGCCAGCTGCATCCTGAGTCAGCCTCACGCAGAAAGTGTTTTAGGGCCTTTGGTCTTGACATGTGGGTGTTTAAACAGGCTGTCCTGAACCCTACTTAACCCTGCAGCAAGAGAGACCACTGGCATCAGAGGGGATCCATGAAACAGAGCCCTGCACAGGTTTGGGCCATATTCTTGCCATGCATTTGGGACCAAAAAAAGTCATTGCCCACCCAGAGTCAGGAGGCACTGGTGTTCTCTGCACCCTGCCAGAGAAGCACACACCAGCGTCGTCCCTTCTTCACCTATGGGCCAACGCAGGCGCTCATGTGACATACCCATACGTCTCATCCACAGATCCACTCTTCAAAATCGAGTGCATGGTACTTAATCAGAAAGATGAGCCAGTCCATGTTCTTTTTTAGTCTCTTTTAACAGAGAGAGTCTTTATGTAATGTATTATTATGGTGCCCTGTGTGTGATGTTCTATTCTTCTTCCGCCTAGACCTAGCATCGCTAGGTCAAAAGGCAGTTATTTTCTCGTAGAAAACAATGAGTTGAGAGTGCCACAGTAAATGAAAACCTACAAGCATCTGAAGCAAAGGAGCAGCAACGCTGCTGCAGGAGTTGAGCTATCTTTCAAGCACGCCACAATTGCTTCTCATTGGCACAAACGAGCGTTCTTGACAAGGGGGCATTCCT
>NW_010428403.1:31014-32484 GCF_000710305.1 Buceros rhinoceros silvestris | reverse complement strand
TGATTGTTCAGTAATATTTACTCCTAAAAATTTAGGGTAGATACCACATCATTTATATTCAAAGCAATTATTTCCTGTGAATGTTATTTCTTTGAAAGGCTGAACATAGAAGCTGATGTCATCCTGGTAATACTCGAGGATGCTTGAACCAAAGCAAGACTAATTGCACAGGGCACCCCGTGAGGAAAACATTTCATCTGGGAATCGCATCTGAGGCAGACAGTGGTGATGCTCATCAATGGCGCCCTTCGCGTACCTGGGGTTCCTGGCACTTGCCCTGGGCTTTCTGCCCAGGCTGCAATAGATAAGATGCCCGGGGCTCCGATCTCTGCACGGACCCTGCTTTGGGTGTTTCTGCAGTTCGGTATTGCCAAACACTGCCTGCTCGTTCAGCACTGCAGAGCACATGTTTCTTCACCAGGACTTTGATGACAGCAGATGGTTAATCGGCGAATAGCGCCAAAGGCAGAAAGGATGGGATTGTTGTTTTAAGTCTGAATCGAATCCTTACGGTGATGGGGGATGTTAGAGCATTTTCAGCATACATTACCAAAAGAAAAAAAAAAAAAGAGACCACGGATAAATCAGGACGATTTCATACTGCCAAATTCAAAAGCTTCAATTATTACATTTCTTTATGCATCAGATATATCGAATAACAATTGCATGTTTCTTTCAAAGAAGCATACACGATCCACTGTGGTTTAAAGGTGGAGGAAACCCTGTCAGAGAATAAAGAATAAAGATGAGATACAAAACCTGTGTGATCTCAGTGGGGATCACTTCTCTGCATCCTTCCTGCTTTCTCTGGAGCTAAGCGCAGTGCTGCACTTAACTCAGGATGAGATCCTGCTCATTTTTTCAAGGCCTGTCATCTTTGGTTTCATTCTTTGTATACAGCAATTGAGATTCTGTCCCATATGTTAAAATAAGGATATTAGCAAGCAGAGACATTCCCTCCCCAAGACGTGAGATAAAGTGATGGAGTCAGTCTGCTTTATGAATGCTAAAAGAGAACGTGCAGTGTCTGGAAAACACTAAACTGACCTGCAGGGTTTGAGACATGCCTATAAAGTTCCCATTTAAGCGAGATGCTTTTGGAGTGGGTGGGCCAAACTCCACTCTTCCAAAGTGTCTGTTAATAACCTTAATGGAGTGCAAAAGCATGGTGAGGGATGAAAAGGGATTTAAAAGTGGAGAGAACGGGAAGGGCAGAAATGTTGCTCTGTATATACAATCTCACACCCTGACAATCACACAGAGATGCTGAGGTAGGCAGTGAGCTCTGGATGTCTCAAAACAAAACACTCAAATCTGCACGTTCACGTGATTCAATTGGCACTTACGGGCACAGACCTCACAACGTTATCGTGGGACCAAAAACCCTGGAGGGGTAAAAGTATTGTCAGGAAAAGAGGAGGCTGGAGTCGTCTGCAAACATGTCTGAGGGCATTGGCTCACCCGAGGCTA
>NW_010428403.1:26769-30870 GCF_000710305.1 Buceros rhinoceros silvestris | reverse complement strand
TCAGTAGGAAACACAGCCCCAGGGCAGAAACCCACAGACCCCAGAGGCTGCACTAGAGGATGAAAAGCCTGGCAAGATGAGCGGGGAGTGAGCAACCAGCTGAGTGAAAGTGAGTGGTCATTAGCACAGACATGGACTAGACAAAGCCCCTCAAAGGTAGCTACATCCTCTGCTCCATCTGGGATTCTCACCTGGAGCTGGCTGCCAAAACTTGCCCAGGCATTTCTTACAGGAGGCAAGGAGCTTTCCTGCTCTGTCCCAGCTTTGCATGACCATTAGCCCACACACAGAGCACTGGCTGGGGAGAGCAGATGTGCTCACAGCCCTGCACATCTGGTAGGAGCAGGTTACGAGTCCAGGACACCCACCATGTACACAGGCTGCCCTTGCTCCCAAACTATGACCACTTTGAATGACTCTTAACCTCCCCTATTAAGGACAACCCAGCTGCTACCGCCCATGGCACGTTCTGGGAGGTGGGATCCCACGGGATGCAAGCATTAAAAGTGTTTTTTCCAGATGATCAGCACAAGAGTGAAGCTTCTACTTTGCGTGTTCTGGGGAAATACTCTAAACACCCAGGTGAGATACAAACCTACACACAGTGTTGCTCTGAGGGTTTCGTCTGCACTGTTTATGGAGCCATTAAGGCAGCAGTTTCTTTTGCCAGGGCCAGTGGGAATTTGGTACTGCTATCCCTCAGGGGGTTGAGAAATTCCACCCAAAAAGCCAGAACACACCCAAAGCCAAATGACATCAGCAGAGGGGCAGACATGAACAAGGATCTTCCCGAGGACTTAGAGCACCCTAATTGCTGCCAGCATCTACTGGGGGTGTCTCAGTAGCAGTTGAGGTTGGGGGGGTGGCGAGGTGAGGAGCAGCGGAAAAAGTGCATTTGGCTAGGCAAGCCCCTTTCCTTCAGGCAGCACAGACAAGCTTTGAAAAGGCAGGGAACAAAAGGCTGACTGGCAGAAAGTGCTGGAAAGGAATTTGTTTCTACAGGAAGCTCAATGGCTTGTTGTAAAACAGACTGCAGCTCTGTTGTTTTCATGTTAAACCCTAGAAAGGGGCAGCTCCAGCAAGCAGTGGATTCTCTGGTGCAAAAGCAGCAGAGGTTTGAAAAGGACGAAAGGCAACTTGAACTTCCCAGCTGGGTCAGTAGTAAAAAATAATAAATGAGAGCAAGATTATTTTCCTTTTATTCTTCCAGAAATTCTCTGGTTTCATCTTTTTCAGTCTTAAACATTCATTTAATCCCAGACTTGTCTTTAAGAAAGAAGAAAATGTGTGGAAGGCCTTCTACACCCCAAATCTATAGCAACGCTTCCAATTTTCATTACCAGAAATAGCAAAAGGAAATGAAAAGCAGGTGTGGGAAAG
The DNA here is from genome assembly GCF_000710305.1 of Buceros rhinoceros silvestris. Taxonomy (NCBI): domain Eukaryota; kingdom Metazoa; phylum Chordata; class Aves; order Bucerotiformes; family Bucerotidae; genus Buceros; species Buceros rhinoceros. Next base: position 29,490 of record NW_010428403.1, on the reverse strand, counting down.
CTTTTCTGAATGATGCCAGGGTTGTGCTTTAACCTTTACTAGAGGGAAATACACATCTGTGCGTGCCAGGCTATTGCCTTTTTGCATAGTTCCCTTACAGCCACAAAAAACTGACAAAAGCAACCAAATACTCTCAAGTTCTTCTAAGCATTTTTGCTGACAGCCCATGCCACGGAAATTTTTCACTGACCTTTGACAAAGACAGTAAATATGGTTTGCTAGGCTGTAGGGAGGAAAAAAATTCAGGGCATATGGGATCTCAGAATTAACCAAAGAAAATGGTAACGTGAAAACAGCTTTGGAGACCAGTGAGAAGAAAAATAGGCATCTCATCTATCCCTCAAACATGCCATGTCCTTCTTGCTTTTTGCATACATTAGTAGCACTTTCTCTGAGTTGCTGGAGATGGCTTTGGTTTGATCCTGCCAGATGCTGAGCTACAAGCCACTGCCAGGCTCAGCAGCTTGCAGCGATTGAGCTGAGATTAGTCCCAGATTACCCCGGCGCAGCCTGCAAAAGCCAGTCGTTCTGTTTTTCATTTCTGCGGCAAAACTGTGAGATCTTGGAATTTGTTCTTTCTCCTCCTATATACCATTCAACGAAGCAAGAATGAATGCCCCGGAGCTAGCTGTACACTGCCAACTCAAGCCTTTAAAGCGAACACAAAAATCACAGCCCAGCCTGAAGAGGGAAATGTAAACCTGAACCTGGCCTCAGTGACAGCGGCTGCTGGAAAGGCCCCCTGAGGCAACTCCAGCCTTGTAATAACCTACGTAAACAGGGATGGTGTATTTCTTTTTTTTTATCCTCCGTCTTGCTTCAGTGGAAAGGGGCGGAAAAATAACTCACTTGCGTACACAGTCGTATAGGCTCAGTCGTGATTCCTTCAGAGCCCGTGCCAATGGATTTTAGTCATTCTCTGGCAAAGGTTTCTCTTCTAACCACAAACACTGAATAGTTACTGCGTGAGTCACCACCTTGAGTAATCTAATTCCTTGACCAGTACATGCTTGCTTCCCGCGCTGCAGAGCGTCTTTCTTCACTCAGACATTTTAAACCCTTTCCCGAAGGGTTTTTCTTCCCTGCAGCGCCCCAGCCCTGCAGGGCTGGGAGTCCAGAGGAATCCAGATCAGGCCAGAGTCCAGCTCCCAGGGCAGCTCCCGCTGCAGATCGCTGGCCGCTTCGGGGCTGGGAAAGGCACGGTAGCCCACTCGCATCCAGCATGTGCCGTCCTTGGGAGAGCAGCAGGCTCAGGGGTAGAGGGTAATTTTTCAGGCAGTGAGCCTTTACTCAGCAAATCTGGTCATATCTGGAGGCATTATGTAGCTATGTAGCTTCACCAGCAAATTGTAAAACAGCTAAACCTGCACCATTCGCCTTGTACCAGTCTCCCCGTCAGCCCCTTGGACAAGAGCAGTCAGTGTCCCAGCGTCCCCCCTCCGACTGGCTTTAGGAAGGGAACACGAAATAGCAACTGCAAGCAGCAGGGGCTGGTGTTGGTGCAAACCTTTTGTGAGAGGTGTGGACTGTTTTCACTTTCTCGTGGACGACTTTTATGAGAAAATGTTCTGCTAAAAAATTACAGGCTTTAGAAACACAGCAGAGGAAAGGTGGGGTTTTTTTTAACCCTTTAGAAGATGTAATGTTTCAGGAGCACTTAAATGCTTGAGGATTAAATTGTGGTGAGTGTTCACAAGACACCTTTTTAAGAATGTTACTGAAAACTTTCCTAGCCCCTTCTTTCATGATTGCAGCTTTCTGCTTCATTTCCTATTTATGGGGGACAGTGCTTTCCTCAGGGCATCATCTGGCCACTACTTACTGCAAGCTCCTTCTGTTTGGGGGAGGAACAGAGAAGGGAGGCAGCAAGAAGGAGGGATTAAATTATATTCTGATATTTTCAAGCCAAGTAAAGGAGACTATAATAAATGTTCTCTAGTATAAATTTATGATCCCGGTAGAAAAACGTCTCAGAGTAAGGTCTCTTTGTGCATTTATGTGTATATATATAAGTACTGCTGACAGAGCAGAGCCAACTGTGACTATGTCTGATAGCCTGTATGTCTGCTAGGACCATTAGGTCCTCTTCTGACCTAATCAATATGCACACCTACATCAAAACACACTTAAACACCTTGAACAGCTTCTACTGTAAAAAGTGTTTTACATGAATTGTCCAAAAACATGACTGATCCTGAACTTGGTGACTGAACAAAAAAGACGGTTATTCTTAGTTTTGACACCTGTCTTAATGTTTCTTAAAATAATTATACCACATTGTTTATGTGTATTAATCTGAGGTTTTGATGTTTCTCTTCTCTTTTTTCAAACCTGGTATCAATAATCTGGCCATCTCAGGACTAGAGAATACTGTCTGTAAAAGCACAGGTCATTTGCACGACAACTGCACAATAAACTGCTTAACACCTACTTTAATTTAGAAAGGGTATTTTTTTCACAGAATCACAGAATCATTTTGATTGGAAGAGACCTTTAAAATCATCAAGTCCAACCGTTCACCCTGCACTGCCAGGGTCCCTAAATCATGTCCCTCAGCACCATATTTACACGTCTTTTAAATACCTCCAGGGATGGGGATTCCACCACTTCCCTGGGCAGCCTGTTCCAGTGCTTGATAACCCTTTTCGTGAAGCAATCTTTCCTAATATCCAACCTAAATCTCCCCTGGCACCACTTGAGAATGTTTCTTCTCATCTTATC
>NW_010428403.1:6517-26601 GCF_000710305.1 Buceros rhinoceros silvestris | reverse complement strand
GTCTTTTAAATCCCTCCAGGGATGGGGATTCCACCCCTTCCCTGGGCAGCCTGTTCCAGTGCTTGATAACCCTTTTCGTGAAGCAATCTTTCCTAATATCCAACCTAAATCTCCCCTGGCACCACTTGAGAATGTTTCTTCTCATCTTATCACTTTTTACTTCGGAGATCAAACTGACCTCCACCTCACTACCACCTCCTTTCAGGTAGTTGTAGAGAGTGACGAGGTCACCTCCAAGTCTCTTTTTCTCCAGGCTAAACAACCCCAGCTCCCTCAGCCGCTCCTCACAAGACTTGTGCTCTAGGCCCATCAACAGCTATGTTGCACTTCTCTGGACACGCTCCAGCACTTCAGTGTCCTTCTTGGAGTGAGGGGCCAAAACTGGACACAGTATCCAAGGTGCAGCCTCAGCAGTGCTGATGAGTACAGGAGAATAATCCCTTCCCTACTCCTGCTGGCCACACCATTTCTGATCCAAGCCAGGATGCTGTTGGCCTTCTAGGCCACCTGGGCACTCTGCTGGCTCATCTTCAGCTAGCTATTGACCAGCACCCCCTTTTCATTGTATATTGAATACAAACACCAGTTTCTTGCTGGCTTTTTGCCCCAGCTGAGTTACTGCAGGGCCAGGTCACCAAACCACATTTGGTAGCAGTGCAGGGAGCTGTGGGGTCACAAAGGGCCACAGGTAGCAGGGCATTTTCAAGGCATTGGCTGCATCAGCTTAGTTGTAGCATAAAACTGAGCCTTGGCTTCCTTGCCTGGATGGCCCTCAGGCCAGCCGGTGAATGCCACTGTGCTCCTCGGTCTGAATCAGGCAGGTCCGTGATTTACAGATGGTTGGCAAACCTTTTTTTTAAGACTTCCATCCAGGAAGTTTATCATCACTTAGAAGTTATTTTGGTTTTTCTCTTTAACACTCCTTATAACAAGAATAACTTTGTCCTGTATATAAACCTTATGTAGCCTAAATAATGTGAGCAAGGTAAAGCCTAAAAACTTAAATTAAGCCTTGGGATTCTCAGCCCAATGCAGGAAAAACAACCATTTCCCCACTGAGAAAAGTGACCACCACTGAGGAAAGGAATTAATCAGAGGGTAATGCCCAGCTGTGCCCAGCGGCAAACTCCCGCCCCTGCTGCACAGCCCTGAGTCATCAACCTGGCTCTCAATCCTTTGTGCCACCCACGAGCCTCATCCCTCCTTGCCTTGCCTCCGTCGCAGCTCTGGTCAGTCTCAGGGATGGGGCTCAGCCTCTTCCTTCCCACAGCGAGAAACGGTTGTATCACTGGAGGCTTTTTGAAAGTAGTGTGATAAAGACACGTCATTCAGAAAGGCAATAGATCTCATCGCAATGACACGAAGCAAAGTCAAGCCCACCGCCATTGCGGTAAGCTATTTCAGTACTCATTTACCACCACTGCTAGGAAGCTGGTTTTATTTCAAGGTTGAATTCATTTAACTTCAGCTTACAGATACTGGTTCTCGTTACATTTTTATATATGACATTAAAGTATTGCCCTAGATCTCTTTTCTCCGTGTAAATACCTATAAACATAGTTCGAGTCACCTCTCAGCTTGTATAAGCCTTATCTCTGGGGCTTGCCTTCCAGCCCTTGGGTCATTTTTGTAGCTGTCCTTTGAATTCTCTGCAGTATTTCACATCCTTCTTGAAGCATGAAAATGAGAAGTGGACAAAATATTGTAATAGCAGTCATTAATTCAAAGTCATTTTCCTTTTACTTCCCTTATTATACATCTATGGGTTGCATTGGCCAATTTTCCCCATGGCATTGTATTAAGTGCTTGTGGTTAGGTAATTATTTGCAATGACCCCTGTGTCCTTCTGTTCAGTACCATTTTCCAAGAAAGTGCTCCTCATTCTCTACAAGTTTTTCAATCACAAGATAATGCAGTATTAAGTCAAGCGGCTTGGAGAAGTATAAGTGTATATATCGATGCAGATCTGCGGGCCAGTAATCCTCTCAAAAAAGAGCAACAGGTTTGTGTGATGGGACAACCCATCCCTGAGACCACACTGACTGACATTTGCTATGATTTTAGATGTAGCTAGAGCTAAGTTGATCATTTGCAGAGTCCTGAATTCACTGTTCTATTATTTTGATCAAGATCTTCATCAGGGTCCCTTATATGTCTTGAATCACACTGCTCGCTCCTTGCCTAAGTATCCAAGTTTTTTTTCAAGCTCTGAGCACCCTGACTCACTCCTTTCCGCCTCTTGGTGATGTGTAATCTGAATAGTCTGGTTTGAAAATTCCGATCTTTAGCAGATGCTGCTTTATGCACTCTTTTCCGTACATGAGAAGTTTCCACTTCTGGCTATAACTTCATCTGAGCCAGGCATACCCTCCTGCTGCACCCCACCTACAACACAAAAATATCTTTGAAAACGTCTGCCTTTTCGAGATCAAATTTACACATCCACAATTTGCAAGCAGCAGTGGACCCTTACATGTCCTACAAATTTTTTATTTCGAATATGACTTCTTATTGCCTTTAGCCATTCAATCCAAAGCTATGTGAATGATTCCCTTAGCTCTCCACATCACTGTGCATTATTCACAGTTGTTAGCTTCGCTGTCTGTCCATCCTTCCGGCCTGGAAATTTTTCCGGCAGCACAGCTTCCCCATGTGACTTACAAAGCCAAGGCTGTGGGATGCCAGCAAGATAGCATGAAACAACCCTCATTTTGAGGTAATGCTTCCCACATTACAGATCAGTTATGTCAGCAAAAGGTTTGAGTTTTTGGAAAACTCTCCCTTTTGAAGTTCCAAATACATGCGATAGATGTTGGCACTTTCTTTACAAGGTCGGTGAAACCAGGCTGCATTCACTGCTGCAGGGGCAGCTGCCAACTTTTAGGTCAGTGATGATCTCATCTCCTTCAAGTAGATGAGAGCCAGTATGCGGAGCTGAGATATGTTCTTCTGATACGAAAGCAGCTACTGCAGCACAGAGGTCAATACTAATTTAATCTGCTTGTGTGACTGCAGTGAAGCCATGGCACTTCTGCATTAAGGAATCATCTGTCATTTCTAGAAACTCAGGAAATGTTGCTACTAGCCAGAAGTGTCTAGTTAGTGCATCTCAGGAGAAAGGTGCACATGATAATGCAGTTTTACAGTATGTTATGTAGAAAGATTAGGGGCATCTGAGATTAGATGCGCTTTAATAAATGTTCACTAACACCAACATCTCTAATTCACCACTTGAAAGTGTAGCCTATCACCTTCCAGAGAACCTGGCCATGATCTGTAACAGTCTGAAAAGTAGCACCGTCCTTAATGACAGTGCGTTAGTTGAAACTAATGTCACCAGCGTAGATCCCCACCAAATATATGAGTCTGGGTCCCCACACGAGTGTCCTTTATTGTTGTGAAGATGCCCGTCGCTTCTAGAAAGCAGAAGACTGCTGTGGGGTTGAGCTGTGCCTCCAAGAGCCATACGCACTGCTAGTTGGTTCTTGCAGATTCTTTGTTCAGAGATCTGATTCAGCAACTGGGGATGATTCAACACCTCCAGATGTGACAATAATGTTGCGGTTCTGCTTCTGGTCAGGACAAATTGCCAGCCTCTTTCTTTGTTTCTCATGTTCCCTGGGCAACTTAACTCCACTGCCAAAGCTTGAAAGATTTGCCATAATACTGACCAGATCGAGGAACTTCTCAGAAAAGCGTTCTTACTTCTGGCCTTTTGGAAGATGATCAGCTTTTTCTTAAGAACTTTAAATTCCCTCTGTAGAAGGTCTGGTAGCTCTCGCTTCAAGGAGAGCACAGGTAAGAAGCCAGTATGACATGTGGTAGAGATCAAAAGAATTGGTAATGCTCTTTCCATCCTGACCACTGCATTTGTAGAAGAAAGTCCCAGAGAGAAACCTTCCACACGAGATGGTTCAAACTCTGCTCAAACTGGTTCTGTGTCCAAATTGTCTTTTTTCAAGAGTTATTGGTTCAAATAAACACTTCCACTTTTCTAGTAGAAGTGCTTCCACTTTTAAAAGATACACAAAAAGTCTTAGTAGTGTTTGACAATGATATAGAGAAATTGATACTATTAAGGTCCTGTTAAAAAAAAAAAGTTTTAAAAAGGATTAAGAGATAATTATAATAAGGATTAAGAAAAGAAATAGTAGAATCTTCTTCTTTCCTTTTTTAATTGAATGCTTAATTCTTCAGAAAGAAAAAAATCAGACAAATTATATTTATACTGCATATAAGCTTAGCTATGAAAAATAAGCCTAGCTTATTTCTATGGCATTTCAGCTTTCGTTCTGTGGCTTTCAGCATTTTTTTTTAACTACAAAGACAAGCTTTCTATTGTTGTTTGGTTCATTATAGGTGAATACTAGAACTTTAAATGTACTTTATGTCATTATGATCCTCAAATTAAAGAACTGACAAAGCTGGGTCTTTGTACGGTAACTGGAAACTGTTGTGAGTCTTTTTCTGTTCTTATCAGTGCAGAAATAGGACCCAGTTCTGCTCCCATTCAAGTCAGCAAGATTTTCACTATTAACTTTAATGACATTAGGGTCAGAATATATATTGCATTGAATTAAATACCCAACAGGTGGAGGTTTTTTTTTCTTAGAGGGCTAATTCTTCACACCAAATTGCTGGGAGCTGCAATGGAAATGGAGAGTGAGCTGCTTCAACCTTTCCTGGCAGTACCATGTTTTTGATCTGTATTACAAAGGATCACTGAACATGAACAAACCTGGTGGCTTTGAAAACCAGACCCAGAGCAGCTGTGAGCTTACTTTGCCCCACATCCCACCCACATTAAGTCCATGCAGCTGCCTCACAAACAGCTCGTCATTGGCCTGTTTGAATGCATCCTAGCCCACTGAGCAAGCTCAGGCAAGCATGGTCCCTGCAGCTGCTGCAGAGAGCGTTCCTTGACCCCAGGCAGGGGCTGTACTTATAGATTTGCAATATGGAGAACAGTCAAATCTGCTCTTGAGGAGTTATTGGCATAGTCAATATTCTCTCTAGATTTCTTGGGATCTCTGAATGCTCTTCATGACCCGTTCAGTCTCTGTTGCACAACTGTTTGCCCATTGCATTACCCTGCTGCGGGTGGAAAGAAAAACACCTTCTCTGCCAGGTAAACCTGTGGGAAAAGGCTAGGTTCTCCCCGCTCTGAGAAGAGCATGCCCACATATTCACAGAAGAAGCCATAAGGAGAAGAGCAAAGCTGGGGTGTGAATTAAGGGCTAGAGCTAGCACAGATGAGCCATGCTCTAGTGATGTTATCTTCATTTTTGCCAGCTGAGGATCTCTTTCCTAGCAATCTTCTTGGCCATCAGAAGGGCAGAAAATGAAATGTAGCCATGAGGAAAGGAAGAATAACAAAGCACGCTGTAGCAGCAAGCTGTATCAGTTTCTTCAGTTGCTGCTGGAGTCCCTGCTGCTGGCCTCATCACCTGCCTGTTTCAGGCAATCTCTCTTATAGGCTGCCTTGGCCATCTGGTAAGACTACAAAGAGAACAAAGCAGCAGCAAAGGAGAAGAAGGAGTTGGGGTGGGGGGAGATTGTTCATCCCGCTTCCCCCTAACCCTCCTTTTCATCCTCTGAATCTGTAAATCCCGGCTGTGGCCTGGCTCCTAACAAACTGTGTATGCAGAGGTAACCAAGGCCATTTGATTCAGCTCCACTGGAAATCTGATTTCTCGTTGGTCTTACACAAAGGTCTATTAATTAGGGGTGATAGAGCTTAGTAAAAAATCTGCTTGGCTAGCAAGGGCACTCTCTCGCTTGTTCATGCTTTTCTTAGATCTTGCCAAGATCTCAAAAATAGAGGGAGCTTAATTACAGTCAGTAGATTAATCTCCAAGGGAAAGAAATTGTAATTAGCTCTTCAAAAATGTGCCACTTCTTCTGGGCTTTCAGAGTTTGTCTGTCCTTCTGTAGGGCTAGAAAAAAGGTAATTCTGCACAGCTTTTATGCTCTTCTTTCATCCCAAACCAGAGGTGCAAATGGCAGCCTGACTTCTTAAACATTTCCAGTTATCTTGAAGAAACTGTTGTTTCCTCGGTTTCTCTTTTAAACCCCACTTGCCGCTTTCTGCGGGACTATTCCTGTTAGCTGTGGTCACTAGTGGTCCTGCAGCCAAGGCTGAAAAGGCCTTCTGCTGCCTCTTTGAACTCATTCTCCGCTTCACGAGACTAACAAGGAAAACTGGGGTTTGACTGTGCCATTTTGAGTTTTCATGTGATGGCATGAGTTGTAACAGCCCATCAGTGATCAATGGGAAGGCAACAAACCCAGTGCCTTGTCGTCTATCATTTATGCTCATGTTCAAGTAAGTTTGAAGGTGAACGAGAGTGTTGGGGAGAAAATCTAAAGCCAGAACAAGGCATTGCAAGAGATTTCAGTGAATTCCCATTTCTCATGTATGGGAATTGGGCACAGGTTTAAAAATCACCTTGATAAATGAGAATGTGTCCAGCAAAGACACACCAAGCACTCTGATTTATAACAGTCATTGAACGCAGTCATGTCCCTGATACACAGCACCTTTGCTGTTGAGTTTGCATATATGCAAGCTAATTTTCCAGAGATGTACATTGGGGTCCATCACACATTGGCAGGCAAGGTCAAGCCCTTTATGCGTACATATTGGCAGTGTATCAAGGAGAAGAATAAAAAGAGGAAATTAAATCCTCTCCTATGGGGGAGCAAGCATAGAGGGAGCCTTCAAGATGTATATGCCTTAATCCTTCTGCCTAGTATATCATCATTCCTCAACAGGGCAGTAAAGCTATCCCTTCATTAAGACTCTCAGTCCTAGGGAAGGTGACCCAAACTCCCCTTCCATCCATTTGAATCCTGCTCTGACAGCCAGTGACTTGTTAATTATTAATATGAAATATTTGATAGTACATAGAGCAGCTGAATCCAGTTTAATGTATGCTCAGGGCGACTCTCTGAAGCTGAAATCAGCCATTCCGATGCTTTGGATTTTTCTACTGAAGTTTTGCCTTTTGCTTTCTCTTTTACTTCCCTGTCTTGCTTTCTTGTGCCTTTGTGCCTTCATGCTGAGTGTCTTCTTTCATCTCAGCAATTAACTTACAGTTCTGCATTTCGATTTTATTCCTTTACTTACTGATCAGGCATAACGGAAAAATAAGAAACAGGATACAAGCCCTGCTTTCATCCAGTCCCAGGAAATGCTGTTTCTTTCTTCCATCTGAAATGGTTAGTCTGTCCAGCAGTACACACTTTGAAATACTGCTCATCTCTGTACTCCTGGAGTTTGAGCTGTGGCATTAGCTTCAACTGTAAGTGAAATCACATCAGCCAGAGTTAAATATGTGCTACATGTGTTAAATACAGGCTTTGGAAGACTTATCTTCTGGCTTAGGGCACACTTTTAGGATGCAAATCTCCTCTTTAGAATGATTGGCTTGCTACAAGATTATGATTTTCTACCTGCATGCTTTATCAACACATACATTACGGGGGTCATAACCATCCTGTGTGCAGTCACTTACAGAATCTGTCATATTATCATTCAGACTAGAGGGGTATCATCTGCTTGACTCCCATGCAAGCTCTTTAGCACCGGTTTTTCAAAAGCATTTTCCTGTCTTGAGTTAGGTCACAGTTGGCTACACCACCTTCACCCTGTTGTTCGTGCAGTATCTCCCACGGTGATCAAGAGAATCCACTTTAGTTAAATACAACCCACCCCCCCACCCCCCGCACTTGCAGGTTTCTATTTTTTGTTCACCTTTTTGTGTTTTGCCCTTTTGAGAGCTACGAGCCATGTTAATACACAAGGGCTGTGCCAACACAGTCCAGAATCCAAGCTTAGCCCTAGAGAAAATCCGGCTCCTGACCGGCAGGAGCGAGCCCCAAAGCACCCCTGATATTATTTCCCTCTGAACATGAGAGCCGGCTCAGTTAAAGCCTCTTTGGAAACCTGGCCACCAGGCCATTCAGCAAAATGTAAACCAGCACAGTTACTTGCAAATAGTGACGATATCAAGTAGGGCAAAGACACTGGAAACTGGTAAAGCCCAACTGTCTGCTCTTTCTTGTAGGCTTTACTGCCTGTACTCATTCTACAATCACCAGAATTTACACAGTAGCTATGTCCATGTATATGATACACATCCATCCCTTTCCAGGGAAAATGCGAGCATCTATGTAACCAATATTCTGTTGTATGCTGTCATTCCAACTTGTGTTAGGGGCCTAGCAAGCCACACATAGCGGAAACAAGCAGCCCCATTTCTTGTTTCTCCTCCACTCATCCAGCAGTCAGACATTCAGTTGTTTTTCCTGAAGAATCTTTGAGCAGCATCATAATCCAGCAGTATTTGCACCGCAGAGGCAACCTTTGTTCTGCTTAGCACAAAGTAATACTCAGTATCTGCGTGCAAATGCAGAAGGGGAGGTGATTTGGAAATTATTTTGGAAGAGTTTAGAGAATAGGATTGAGATTTTATTTTTATTATTATTGGAAATTTGAACCTTTTCTATCACATTAACTGACTTTACAGCAATTTGTTTTGCTGCTATCATAAAGGGAGGTAATGAACCATGAAGTTTCCTCAGGAAATTGTCAGCATCTGCCTGCAAATAATTTTCAAACATGTGTGCCATGAAGAACACAGTGATTCAAAGAAAACTGCTTGAACTCATCGTAAAGGAAAACCAGTCAATGTCACTGGTGTTAGACACATTCAGGAGAAGGGTCTGGTTTAAAGAAGTGTCACTGGTACGTAACAACGGAAAATTTAGACGCATGTTAGTCATCTCACAGATGAGATTATCACTCCTTTAAAAGCATATGTTTCCACAGATGGATAATTGTACTGAAAGGATAGTCAATAAAATGAGAAGAAATTCAACAACCTAATATTTATTCTCTTAGGGATCTCACTTTTAAAACAATTATCTCTCTGTTATCTGTGATACCTCTTTTGTTCCTCACAGTAGGTGCCTAACACTAAATCAAAATCAAAACCCATATCTAATCAAAGATAATAGGAAATTAAAAAGATTTCCTTATCAGTACCAAACACATACAGCATCACATAGTAGTTATCTGGGATTAGGAAGCTTTCTGGGTGTGATTCACTGATATCATTTACACCATATCTCTGTAGCTTTGGTGACAAACACGGTACTGAGGAATAAAGCAACATCCTCAGGTTGTGATATGGCGGAAATCTATGGGAAATGAATTCTTCATGCCTGGAGCATTGTGTGGTCATTTATACAGGTGCAAGGGGAGTATAAAATGCAACTAGCTGTATGTGAAGCATTTTATTCTCTCTATTAGTGGACGTAACTGACTGTGCAAGGTACCCGGCAGTGAAAAGTCAAGCTCATGTATGTTTTAATCATTAAAAGTTTCCCAGTGATAGAAAAGTTGTGCATTTCCTCTATTCAGGCTTTCATTTTATGCAGTCAGGACATCTATCATTCCCTCTCTTGGGTCTTTTCTTCCTTGATGTAATAAGAAAAAAGGGGGGTTCACCTTTTCTTTTTTTTTTTTTTTTACCTTTTTCCTGACATGTTATCATTGAAAGTATCTCAGACCTTGTTATGACTTCAGACAAAACACCGGTCACTGATGTTTCTCTGAGGAGGAGAAAGCCAGTGTTTGTCTTCATACCGGATTCACTGGCCAGAGAAAAGACTTGGTAAATTCACCACAAGCAGAGGGTTAGAATTCATTGTTTTACTCATTTTTCCGGGTGCTCATCACTTTAACAGCTGAGCATTTCATAACTTTTGAATGAATTTATCTCTGAAGTAGACCAGGGAGGTAAAGAAATTTTATTTACTTTCATTTTACTGTCGAAGGACCGAGGCAACAAAAGATTAACTGACTTGTCAGAGGTCGCAAAGGAATCCAATAATGCATCCAGGAACAAAGAGCAGACCTCTTTAGTATCAGTCCTGTGGCTTAGTCAACATCTCTCTTCTTCTTCTCCCTTAATAACCTCGAACTCATTTCTTCCACAGATTCTGTGTCTTACAGCAGTCTGTGTCTCTGGTCACAGCTTGCTTGCTTTCTTGCTTTTACTGTAATCCCATCAAACTCTCCATCCTTATGGTGCCTGCAGGTCATCCAACTACTCTGGAAACATCTACAACATTCTGTTTTCATAAAGTGCCATACGTTTTTAGGAGAAAAGTCTAGAAACTATTGAAAAATAAAAAATCCCAGATAATTAGAAACACTAGTATTGGGAGTGATGGCTTTCTCCCGTTACGCTCGAAAACAGAGAAACTCACCTTTACAAGAATTTCCACTAACCTCTGTTTTTCTTACTCTTTTATACACGCTGTCCTCATAATATTTTTATAGGATGCCACAAAGAAGATATTTCAATAAAGCTTTTTCTTTCTTCATGTACTGAGGAACTATAACTTTTCATTTAGCCTTTTAAGATATGACACATCTTTTGACACTGTCTGACTCCCAATACAAGGCAAAAGCAACTTCTGAGCTTGTGTTTTGGTTTTCCTTCTCTTTTTGATCTGTTTGGCTGAGCCCTTGTCAGTTGAGAAAGAATTTTTAACTCATTCTTTTCTGGATGGTGAAAAAAAATTTCTTCTCAGTAATAACGGGACTGCTGTGGCTGTGAGCTACAGCAGAGCTCTCTTTTCCACCACATAGGACTGGACTCTGTTTATCTTGTTTATCTGTTCATTTTATGGACCAGATCATCTTGAATGCCATCACACAGCACATACAAGACAACCAGGTGATCAGGCCCAGTCAGCATGGGTTTATGAAAGTCAGGTCTTTCTTGACTAACCTGATCTCCTTCTATGATGAGGTGACCTGCTTAGCGGAGAGGAAAGGGCTGTGGACGTTGTCTACCGAGATATTAGTAAAGCTTTTGATACTGTTTCCCACAGCAATCTCCTGGAGAAACTGGCTGCTCATAGCTTGGATGAGTGTACTCTTCACTGGATAAAAACTGTCTGGATGGCCGGGCCCCGAGAGTGGTGGTGAATGGAGCTCAATCCAGTTGGCGGCCGGTCACAAGGGGTCTTCCCCAGGGCTCAGTATTGGGGCCTGTTCCCTTTAACACCTTTATCAATGATCTGGATGAGGGGATGGAGTGCACCCTCAGTAAGTTTGCGGATGACACCAAGTTAGGTGGCTGTGTTGATCTGCTTGGAGGTCGGGAGCTCTACAGAGGGTCACAACAACCCTCGGCAACGCTCCAGGCTTGGGGAAGGGTGGCTGGAAAGCTGCCTGGCAGAAAAGGACCTGGGGGTGTTGGTCAACAGCCAGATGAAGATGAGCCAGCAGTGTGTCCAGGTGGTCAAGCAGGCCAACAGCATCCTGGCTTCTATCATAAATAGCGTGGCCAGCAGGAGGAGAGAAGTGACTGTCCCCCTGTATATTTGGCACTGGTGAGGCCGCACCTTGAGCACTGTGTCCAGTGTTGGGTCCTTCACTCCAAGAAGGATGTTGAGCTGCTGAAGCAAGTCCAGAGAAGGGCAACAAAGCTTGTGAGGAGTCTAGAGCACAATTCCTGTGAGGAGTGGCTGAGGGAACTGGGGATGTTTAGCCTGGAGAAAAGGAGGCTGAGGGGAGACCTTGCTCTCTACAACTACCTGAAAGGAGGTTGTAGCGAGGTGGGGGTCAGTCTGTTCTCCCAAGTAAAAAGTGATAAGACAAGAGGAGATGGCCCTAAGTTGCACCGGGGGAGGTTTAGGCTAGATATTAGGAGAAATCTCTTCACCAGAAGGGTTGTAAAGCATTAGAACAGGCTGCCCAGGGAAGTGGTTGCATCACTGTCCCTGGAGATATTTAAAAGACCTGCAGATGTGGTGCTGAGGGACACACACCTGGTGGTGCTAGGTTAACAGTTGGACTTGATAATCTTGAAGGTCTCTTCCAACCCAAACAACTCTACGATTCCTTTAGCCCTTCCTCTATTTGTCCGTCTCTTTCACGGGCACCCCCTTGTCATAGGGAAGGAGCTTGTGTGCCCTTGCGAGGTTGAGAGCTGTGCTGGTGGTGGCATGTGCCTCCGGTGGGGTCTCCCAAGCCTGACAGGTCTCAACTGACGGGTCAGACAAAGTGTGTCCACGGGCAGGATGGGCTCACCAGCCTGTGGGCAGCCATCCTAGGAGAAGGACAACTCTGACTCCAAACCTGGGCAGATGGAGCTCGTTTAGCCTTGTAAGGCTCCATCTAAGAGAAGGATGCTCTAACCAAACCTATGACCCGAGGACTTCGCTGTCACCGTCCAAGCTTGCTAGGCTCTGGCAGATGAACCTCAGGTGTAAAGGGTGGGGCCAGTTCCGCGCACGCTGCGCCTCACCTAAAAAACCCACCACGCAGGCCGGAAGGGTGCACTCACGTTTGCAAAGCCCCGTATTGACCACCATCAGTGGTCCACCCTGGCCTCCAATCAATCAGGAGATCTGGAGACACACCATATATTACGCTGCTGCCTCCTTTGAGAGCACGCGTAGAATCAGTCTCGAGGAGGAAAGACAACGCAGAAAGAACCGTGCCTCGACTGTACCCCCCAAGGAGACCTTCCGCTGTGCTCTTTGCAACCAGTCTTGCCTATCCCGCATTGGCCTTTTCAGCCATCAGCGCGCTTGCAGTAAGCGTGGGGAAAGCCCTTCCCAAATCTTCGTCCGCGAAGCCGAGCCATGATGATATTTGTCTATAATGACCCACTTAGCAAAGCTTTCCTATGATAAGTTCCCTTTAATAACTTTCTCATCTATTACTCTTTATGACAGCGGCTAGTGGCCTTGATCAATAACATAAACCTGTCTACCCTAAAGATATAACTAGCTCCATAGATAAAGACAGGCTTTCTGGTCGTTCCTTTCCTTGGTCCTTACTCACTTTCCCATCTACCTAAGAGCAAAACCCACAAATACCCAAGTCATTAGTTTTGTTTTTTCTTTCCTCTGCTAACGTTTACCTTGGCCATTTTTGATCTTTAAGACTGAAATATTGAAATGAAATTGTCATAATTTTTCGTATGAAAATGCTCCTACGAAGACTAATAAGGAGTCCTCTAATTTGCATATTCAGCTAAGAAAGTATTAAAAAAACAACCCCAAACATCCTTGTGTGGATATAGAATAACACACATAACACTTTTTGCAACTGAGTCTGGGCTTGATGTGTTCGTTTTTCCTTTGGGTTAATATCAAGGCAACATTTTGCCCAGTCACACCCATATTCATCTACAGAATTTAGCCCTAAGCGAATTCAGATATAATTATTATTATTTCCTCCTACTTCCCTTTAAAGTGCTATAGGCATAGTTTGCTTTGAAATGAGCTGGCCAATTTTTTTCCCATGAAGTACATAAAATAAACTACTACTTACAACACTCCTTTTCTCTCTCTACTTATACACCACACATGGTTCTCAAGACAAGAGAAAAGAGGAGAAAATTTTTCTCTCCTTTTTAATTAATCCATTTTGTAGCAAAGCCATAAAAAGAAGGCAGATGTAACTTATTGAAAAGGTTTTTTTCTCTCATGACCCTCTCAGTTACGAGTTAAAACGAATATTGCTTGGAATCAGAGGTGTGAGGTACTGAGCTAGCCATGCATCGTCATAGATTTGGCTCATATCAGACATGTAAATTAAATTTTTTCTTCTCATCTTGAGCCTCGTTTGTACAAGTGTGGCATCCAGAGGGCGCGCTATAAGGCACCCTCGCAGGCAGCTGAGAAAGCCTGGTGGGTGCAGGTGCTTTATTTCAGCTGTGGTCCTCGGGTCAGGCAGTCTCAGTATTTCCCACATGCTTCTGGTTCACCCTCCTCTCTCAACTCCCAGCTCGTCTCCCTTCCAAAAATCCCCACTCCTCTTCTTAAAAACCCACATTTTCAATAGATGGACTTGTCACAGAGTGTAGAAAAAACCAACTGCAGTGGCTAAAATGGGGCAGTTTATGAGCAGCTGACAGGAGGAAAGTATCTGACGATCTTAAGCTGAAGTTGCTCTCCCGGCTAATACAGTTGTTAATGATATTAACACTTAGAAAAATCAAATGCCTCACTGAATTATCACTCCGTACTGCATTATCACGCTGAACCAAGGCAAGTAAACCTTTATAAGAAATTCCAGAGCCCTAAAGGCTCTTTCAAGGCAAGAGTTGCTGTAGCGGAAGAAGAGTGTGGTGCTGTGAACTTCAGAGATGTTGCCTCCAGGAAGACATCAGGGGAGCTTTCACACAGACATGTCAGAAATTCTGCCCAAACCAGCTCAGCACAACACAAGTAAACTGTAAATAGATAGTAATTTGGAGGGAAGAGAGGGAGCAAATAATAGCCAAAGATATTAAGATAAACAATGCATAAGTATTCAAATTGACTAAACATAAATAAAACACGTGTGTCTCTGTAGGCCCTCCAGGTCATTAAGGAATTAAGGATGCAATTAACAAGGATTAAGACATTTTCAAAAAGCTGAATTTATTATTTACATTTGTCTTCACTGTAGTGGGAGAATGGGAAATTTATGGAAATTATGAGTGTGATATTATGAAGATAAACTTTTCTGAAGAAGAGGTACTGGAGCAAGTTGAGAAAACCCAAGCTGATGAAGTTGAAAGAATCCAGCTAAACTTCAGAACTGGCAAATGCCTGCAAAGCAACTTTGAAAAATCAGGGTGTTTCCCAAGACTAAAGAGTTTCCCTGTTCCAAAATGTAAGTAAGTCAGAAATGAACTCAGGCAATGCCTGCCCTAGGGCTGAGGATGCCCACAGTGTGCAATGACAGACGAGGTTAATTTGGGCATGAAAAATGAGGCCGACCGGGCTGCAGTTCTCTCCCCTCAAACCTGCAAGGAGGTCCCAGCGAATTAGGCAAGCAGGAAGTGTCAAGGGGTTTTGAAAATGCTTTTGACAAAGCTCTTCATAGCAGATCGATGGGTCAAATGACAAATTGTGGATTAGTACACTGTGTTACAAACGGATTAAGCAACAGGAAACAAATAATCTCGGTACAGTCCTGCCTGACAATGGTAAATGCTAAACCCCTGGTGACTTAGAGGTTAACCCATTTCCATTACATTTATTTGCTCATCGTGAGGTTTTATGATGAGGCTGCCTGAAGAAAACAGGGAACATTTGCCTTCAGGTAAGATGGGTTCTCCTTGATTCCACCGCTCCCAGAATGAGGGACTGCGAGGCTGAACAGCCATGCCCGGGTTTGGGCTAACACATTATCTATTCTAATTTCTTACTAGTGGGGACGTTGTTTCACATCTTGCTGGCTGTGTTCTCTCCTCTGCTGTGTCATCCTGCCGCCTCGGAGCCTGGTCTGGAAAGCGGAGCAGGTAAAACACAGAGTGCCCTAGGTTCAGAGCTGCTCCTCAGATGATTTTTCACAGTGATTTAGAGTGGAGTGACAACGTGTCACTGAAGTTTATGCACACTGCTAAGGCTGAAGGGCAGCATAAATTATGGAACATGGCGAGCAGTTTCAGTAGATCACACGTTTACACCCCAGGCACATAAAATGTAGTCTGAAGAATACAACAGAACACGCGCGTAGATGAAGTAACAGTTTCTTGACATGAAATGGCGTTCTCTTCGCTCGGTGGTTTCAGGAAACTCCAGTAGCGCTCGTGGAAGGCATCCCTCCCACATCTCCCAGGACGCGGGTAATGATGCTTCAGCAAATAAAATAGCATGAGGCGTGCTCGATAAAGCGACCGACACACAGCAGGCAGTTTCAGACCTTTGTATTTGGCAGGCTGTATCCCCTGTGTGGAGATCATTGCTAAACAAGGCTCTGATCCGGGTTTTGTTCTGTTGTTTGTCAGACCTGTAGCAACAGCTGAAGAGATCCTGGGAAAGCCGATGGAAACAGAGGCATGGGTGTCATTAGGTGTGGTGAAAGTGTGAAGGGAAAGGGTCTTATCCAGTAAAACATGCACATGTCCACCCTCGCTGCTCATATGGGCTGCCTGCTCCCAGCCCTCACTGCACTCCCAACTTGCCTGGTGCCTCTGCTTCACATGAAAGGGGCTCACAGGTCTTGAGAGCTTCCTGGCTCTCAGCCTGCAACGAGCCACCGGACTCACCACTTTTTTCTTCACAGTGTAACCCTGCTGCCCAACTCCCTTGTGCCCCGACTTCTCCCTTCCCCACCTCATCAACCTGCTGCTCTTCTCAGGACTTACAGCACTGCTCCTTTTAGACAGAGGCATTGCCAGCCCTACCCCCCAGCAGATGCTGGAGAGCCTCCATGCTGGGGAGCACTGTCCAGGCAGAGCACCTTCCTGAGGAGCAACAAGCTTGGGCAGGAGTGCCTCAATACCAGACCCTTAAGGCTGCAGGTCCGTGCAAATTCAGGGTGCTCTGCTCTGTCTCCAACTTCCCAGTCCCACTCCTCCTTTTGCAGCTGTCCTGGTCCTGACTGATCTCAGCTGGTTCAGGATGTCGAGCTGGCAGAAAACTCATCTTACAAAAATATGTGCATCCAGTTTAACTCCTGAACCACCTTACTGCAAGGTCAAACAAGCACCAGTACCTGCCCGAGGGGCTAGTCGTGAGGGAGAGATGGGAAAACACAGCCAGAGGTAAGGATGAGATGGCAGCAGTATCCATGAGGGCTGTGAAGGCTGTTTGGAGCTGTCTTGGAAGCACCTCTTTAGGCACCACTCCCCTGGCCACCATCAAAACTGAGGCTTGCCTGCGCCTGTGCAGCAATGACAGCCTCAGGTTCCAAAGACGGATCTTTGAGATGAAAGCCTACAGAATTTGGCCACCTCCTTGTTTAGGAGGCTCCCCTCTGTTTAGGAGCTCAGTGTCACACCCTTCTTTTAGGCTTAAGTGCTTAGGCCCCATAGAAAGTAGTTAAGGCTTTTTTAGATCTTCTTTACCTTCCGGTGATGCTGTCCACGTGCTGGATTTAAATAACCATTTTGTGATATACATAGAAGAAACCCACACTCAGTGGGGAGATTGCGGAGAGAATTATCGCTCCCCTCTAACGGAGCAATGGAGCCAGGATCACTTTGCAATGATGCTCAAGGTCATTCAAGGTGATCAAAGGGTGACTGGAAAATGGTGCTTGCATTCTTGCCCGAAAGAGCTGGAAATCTGGAACAAGCTGGAAAGGAAAGGAAGTTTCACAGGCATTGCATGTTTTCACAGAGTAGCCAAAGAGGAGCTCCTGCCACTTCATGAGGAAAGTCTGGAAGCACAGAAGGAAGCTGGCACCACTGCTGCCTTCCACAAGCCTCTCCTCTGCCATGTTCCTCTGCTTGTCACTGCCCTCTCCTTTGCAACAACGGGAGGTAGCATGGCCAGGCAGCATCCCCTGCCTGCTAGCAGACCCCTCTGGCACTGAGGTGAGACAGACAAAGGAACCCATCCAAACCTCCTAGAAGGACAGAAAATGGGAGCCGCTGCCCCATTTACAGCAAAAGTAATTTACCCAAAGCAATAGTTTTGCAAGTGGGGGGTGGGAAAGAACTAACTGCTTCCGTTAGGGAGGTCTCAAGGGGAAGGGAGTGGTAGCTTGGGTATTTTTCATCTAGACAATTAGGTCTGGTCCTCAGGGCAGTGGGTGTCAGGCCAAGGCTGCAAAACTTTCCCTAAACTAGCAAAGCACAAAGCTTCCACGCCGTGTGTGCTCAGCCCCAAGAACTTCCTGGTAACTCAGGTTATTGAGGCGGATTGTTGATTAGGATCCAAGAGAGGATTAGAAACTCTTTTAAGCGTAAATAGTATTTGCAACTGTGTGAATTAAGCAAATGGATACAAGGGAAATCAAACCTCACGCTTCAGGGCATAAACTGCTCTCTTGTGAGTCAGGATCAACCTTTTTTTCCTCCATGCATAGCACCTCATAATTAGCTAGGTGCTTGCTGTGGTTTTGATTTGCTCTGAAGCATCAGTTACTGCCCGCTGCCAGGGGCGGCATGCTGGACTAGATAGACCCGTGATGTGTTCTGTAGGGCAACCCTTTTGTTCCCATACTGGCAAAGCTTTGTGGGAAAGCTTTGGTGATTCATGTCTACAGCAGCTCCCGGTCTTACTGAACATCGGCCTCTCATTTGCATAAGCACTAAAGTCACTCTGAATTGCTACAGAAATAAAAAGGCAAAGTTGCACGAAGGGCTATTTATCTACGTGGTGCAGACAGCATTTATTTACTAAATGTAAAGTTGCTGTTAGGACCTGCATGGGTCGATTTTGCTAGGGAGAAATTAATTATTTTCTGTATTCCATTTCAGCTGCAAAGAAGTCACTCAACTTCTGGAAGGTTTTTTATGTTGAAAAACATGTATTTCTGTGTGCGTGTGCGTACACACATACATGTATGCATGTATATATATAAATATAAGTTGGTCCAATAAAAGGGTTTGAATTGCTAGCATTTCCTTACAAATTAAAGGCAGGCAAGGACCAGTAATGCAGGTGACAGAGCATGCACTAACAAAGTCTGCCTCTTCACGCTGCCTCTTTGATGTACCTCATCTTTGCCCTGAAGGAATTTCATTATCCTACGGTAAGCCAGTAATGAAATCTGTACTCAGAATCAAGCCTTCATAGAAAACGATATCTTGACTCTTTGTTCTGTACAGACTAGCTGTGTGTGGTAGGAATATGTTTCTATTTGTGTGTGATCTGCGTGTACTTTGAATACTGATCTCCAGATATAAAGGATAGAGATCTAATTTGACAAAATATTAAATTCGTCTATCTTGCTTTATCTAACAAAATTCTGATGCTTATTATTGTGATGAACATTTGGGGTGATACTTGTAGTGTTCAGAATGTGTGAGAAAAATCTCTCTGTGGAGAATCGAATGGAGTGTCAAAGACTCTGATTTATAAAGAGTGCAGAGGGCTCTTAAGTACTATTTTTAGAACAATGCCACAACAGATTTACACACAGAGAAAAAACCCTCCTCTACAGTCACTTAGGAGCAAAGTAGCATTTCACCGCATAATAATGAGGAATTAATTGCTCTTTGTCATCACTTTTTATGCAAATTGCCATAGAGCATTTGCCCAATGTGCATTTTACCTTTTAACAAAGAAAGTAGTCATGACAAACTAGACCAAATTTCATAAGCTAAAGACAAAAGTAGACTGTACCGTACACAAATGGTGGCTAGCAAGAGTGTTCCTTTGAGGAACTCTATCAACTTCCCATGGAAGTCCATTTTAAAAAAGGTTTCTTGGCCTACGCATCTAGTTAAATTAAATTAAGTTCAATTATTAGACAACTGAAATTTCTTCTCATGGAATTTGCTTGTCAGCCTTTACAGTCTGTGTTTATTTTTTCTTTTCGCTTGGGATAATCACCAAACATCACCATTTTTTCCCTTAATGACTACTTCCAAGCTTTTGCTTGTATTGTTATCGAATTTCAGACATCGCAAGTTGCTAGTAGTTTAAAAAAAAATTTGTTGGACTTCTATTTAAATGTAAAAAAATAATACTATCAACCTTGTGTTTCACAACATTTACATTGAGGCTAAACTGACAATTCTTCAGAGAACACCAGAACAGCAACAGCTAAGGAATAGCATTTCCTTTTAGTGTATGAAAGAGAAATACGTAATAAATAATCTTTACATAATAAATAATCCTCTACATAAGGCTTTAATTTTTTAGTCATTCTGTAACAGATGCTGCAAATTTGATGCAAAAATTACCTAGATGGCAGACCAGTTCAAAAGGTAGACATCCTAATGGATTGCTTTGTGTCAAAGCATTTTTTCCAGAAACATCTTGACGTGTTTTCTTTTCCCTAGAAAGGTAGGAAGGATATCACTGTGCAAGGAGTTCCTGTCTTGAATGTGCAATGAATTCGTTCAGTGAACTAGTGGGTCTTTTCAATCTCTAGTTTCTACCAACTTCAAACATAATAGCGAGTTCCAACAGAGTCCCTTTTTTATTCATATGCTATTCGCATGCTATTCACAGCAAACCTTTGTAGTTGGCAACTTCAAGTTAACATAGCAAAGAGCAGTTTTAAATCACTCCAGTAATCAGGGGTCACAATTATTTGCTGCAGCTACAAAAAAAAAAACAAACAAACCAAACCAAAACCCACATCAACCAGACAACCACCC
>NW_010428403.1:350-6466 GCF_000710305.1 Buceros rhinoceros silvestris | reverse complement strand
ACAAACCCAACCAAAAACCACATACACCCTGCAAGCCACTCTCCTCTCACCTCTAAGATAGAAAAATAACAGAGACTTGACCTCTGTCTTAAGTGCTAACACTTCAGAACCACTATTAATCAAAAAAATACACAAATGCAGCTCGTAAATCGCTCTGCATGGAAAGAGCCAACTTCAGCCTACAGAAACGTATTTTCTCTCCTGGTCCTTGCTTAAACTGCAAGAACATCCTGCAGCCTTTTTGAAAAAAATCAAACCCAATGGATGTGAGAAGTAAATGAACCAAATTGTTGTTAGTTACGTGAATGGAAACCCAGATTTGTTGGGGTCCCAAGTTCTTTGGTTAGTGTTTGAGCTAAAAGCAAAACAAACTACCCTTGCAAAAGCCAAAGCCATCAGCATAGTACTGAAGCAACCCAAACCACCCTCAGAATTGCAGTGTCAGGGATTTAGCATGGAATAACAAGCCCGAAATACTCCCAACATCTCCTCTGAGGCCATCAGACGCAGTGGGAGCCACCGGGCCAGTACAGCCACTCCGTGCCTGCTGAATGCCAGTACTTCTGCATCCCCCACATTTCCCACCCGACCTGCTGGTCCCTCTCTGGCTTCTGTCTGGCCAGAAGCCATCCCTGACCTCCACAATTCTTCTTACGCTCCGGTCATGTTTCAGATACATGAAGCGCACCTGATTATTAAACCACATGATGATCAAACTTGCCTCTTAGACTTTACACTCCCACATGTTGCTGCACGTCACTTCCCAACCCTCCCTCTGAAGGCACACTGGTGGGTACTTTGGCCACACAGTTACAGCAGCGTCTGCCACCGCTGCGGTCTGCTGAAGCTGGTGGGTTTGCGCTCCACTTCCTCCTTCCCTCCATCTCCACTGAACACCCCCAGTGTCACAGTCTCCTCTCCCAGTCCCACCAGCATTGCATTGACTTCATGGCTTTGCATTTCCCACCAGCTGCTGCATGCTGCATAACTCATCACCAGAATTACCTCCACAGCTGCAGCAGCAGCGTACTTGGAAAGTATGCCTCCTCCTACAAAGGCCAAGAGAGCGCAGCTGCCGTGAAGGCAGCCTGGCGCTGAGGACCAAGACAGAGGTGATCAGAGGCACAAGAGACATCTGGCCATCCAGTCAGACATCCCACCACCACCGCCACTTCTGAAGAAACTCACCGTGACTTCCTGGTGACAAGGGCAAGATGTCCTCTGCTGTGGCTGCACAGGCCAGCCAAGAAAGAAAGAAATTGATTTGCAGGAAGCCCCCGTTACAGTGATCCCCTGGAAGCAGAATCATGGGCACTATGAAGCCAGCTGTTACCAACTCAGTATCTTTGTTAGTGAGTAATAATTACCTCAAGGCTTTTACTCTTAATTAGTGGATTTGGGTCTAGTCAGCCACTGGTACATGCACATAAACTCTCACTGATGTTAAAGACTATGTGGATGAGAAGACTCATTAGAAAGAGTAATTTTTGCCAGGGAACAGTGGGGGGTTTTCTTACCCATCTTCTGTTCCTTCACCAAATCGTGACTTTGAATTAAATCTTGCCAGATTACTGGTGTTCTGTGACACGTCAGAGCTGAGACCCAGACTGCTCAGAAATATCTCTGTGCTCTTGAATGGAAAGTCTCCTGCCTGATATTCACTGTCTGGAGAACAAACACCGCTCCGTCACATCTGGATTACCCTCTGCAAGCCCTCCTTGTTCTCCAGTCCCAGACTTTTACCCTTCCTCAGGAGAAAGGAGCTTTTTCCTAACCCTCTTGTGCATCCTGTGATTCGAAGGACAATCCTGCAAAGGCAAATGCTTTGTCCATGCTCCCACGGTTTGCTGCGGGTGTTTTCACTTTTCTGGATAACTGTAAATACAGAAGGTTGCTGGAAAAACGGATTACAAGGCTTTTGAGCAAGCTGAGCTAAAACAAGTTTGAGCTTTGTCCACAGTTGCCCTCAAATGACTTTGGAGCTGATTTGCCTGTGCTGATTCTTAGTGATCGGGGAATGCGAGCTGAGGTTTAAACATGTCATTATGGATGTCCTTGCTTTCAAAAGCAGACTCCGGGATCAGCTTGACCTGCAGAATCAGGGAATGTGCCAGATTTGGCCTTTAAAACACTAAAAGAAAATATAACTTTACATTATGTTTAAAAAATAAAATTCTAAATGCAAATTTTAAAATGTTATTCACAAATTGTATACAATAACGAACATACTAAGCAAAACAAACAAACAAAAAAACTGCAAGCAGCAATAGAGCTGATGAAGGTCTCAGAAGGCAGCAGTGATTTAAAGAAAACACAGTTAGGGACAAAGCCTTAGCCTCGCTGGCTGTCTCCAGGACTTGCTGTGGGCTGTATTTCGACTCGCTCTCACGGCACCGACCTTCAAGATGCCAGAAGGCTGTTGGGATTGTGTTTGCTCTGGTGCTGACAAAGCTTGACCTCTTGTAGAACCAAGGGACAGAATGATCTTAGAGCCTTTCATCCCCGCTGTCTAGTATTGGTGTTGCAATTATTTTTCCCAAATTATTGTATGTCAATCAAAGCCCAGCAACCCCAACCAAGCAGGTGATGTGAACAGTTCACTTCTCTTTTTTTTTTTTAAAAAAAGATAAACACCAGCGAAGACTCTGTCTTTTGACTTAGTGACCACAGAACATGTTTGGGACATAGTGCGTAAACCTTAGCAATTCCTGACCCTTGATTTCTTGACATCGATGTCAACAGCTCCTTAAATTCTCTGTCTCTTGTGTTAACCATATCTATTTTTTTAAAGGTCAGTGTCTGCCATTTTTTTCTGCCTTGCTTCCTGATGCTGTAATTTTAGTCCCAGCAACAACGCTTTGCTAATACTTCAATATATTTCAAATATTCTATCTCACCAGCTCCTCAAAATATCGTGCTGGAGATCTGATGCTGCGTGGAAGGCAAATGTTCCTTTGTGGAGCTTTTGATGTGATGTCAAGCCACGCTGTGGAGACATTACATTGTGGATCTTTGATATCACGCGCTATGACAATGTCTCCTTCGCAGCCGTCACAGCCACTGACTCAGGGCGTGCTGTTCGTACTGTCAGTGCTCCTGGAAACATAACGTACCTGGGGTGTGTGAGAATATGGTTGTGAAAAGACATATGGTGCCTGTAGTATAATCATTAATCAACTGTGAATTTCTTATTCACTGCAAAGAAAAGGATGCAATTTCATGAGTCCTACCTGCAAAACCCCAGAGAATATGTGCATAATTATCAATAATGACTTAGATCTGTGCACGGGACCGGGGCTTATCCGGGAAAGCTGATCTTTTCCACCCGAATGCTGCAGAATAAAATGTACTTCGGAAGGAAATAACGATTTCCTCAATTAAAACCCGCAAGATTTGTCCTGATTTTTTCCTTTTTCACTCCTTCATTACCATTGTAAAGATCAAGTTGCATAAGATCCAGTAACGTGCTGCTCATTCACGGAGTCTTTGAGTCAGCGTGATTGAAGCTGAGGCTGCAACAAAAGTTGTTCTGTGCAGTACTTTTATCTCTTCCTGTAGCACTTGAAATCGGGAATTACCTATCACCAGGAAAAAGCAATTTTCTTTTATAGATGGAAATACCTTGCAATACACAGAGCTCTCCAACAAGTGGCACTATTAAGACTATTCAAGTTACGAGATTGATATGCAAATAAGATCTCGGAAAGGGATGTTGGGACGTGTTTTACAATATTGGATTCCATTTAAAGTCTTTTACATTTACATATGAAAAATGACTGAAACAGATATCCATAATTCAGATATTCTGGAAAGTTTCATGTTATCTGTAAAGAAAACACTGAAAAGTAGGTCAAGTGCTGTAAGCTCAGCTAGGTGGTCCTCTCTATAGAGATGAAGTCACGGCACTGTGGAGAAACCACCTAATTAAGACATTCGTGAAGGTAATGTGAAACCAGGAAATTCATCCGTGTGTCAGAGCTAAAACCGGCCCTTGAACGCGTGGATGTAGCCTCTCCTCAAGGATAGCGCTGCAGCATTCACGGCGAGTTATCCCTCAGGTGTTCCCGGGACAACTTCTGAATTGTACCTCTTCACGTTTATTCTTACCTTGTTTTGTTGTCGTTGCTTGACAAATTGAGGATCGTTTTGAGAGACCACACATGACACCTCTTCAAATAATTCAGATTTCTCTGGAATATATGTTTGGCGCTACTTCAAGAAAAATCATCCAGAAATAGTTACATGTACAAAAACTGAGGCGCGGAGACGGTGGATTGCAATGGGAACAGGATCAGACTGGATTTATAGCTGGAACATAAGCAGTTTAGGAATGAATGGGGAAGCCAATGCATTAAAATATAAACACGGCATTTCTAAACAGTAGGTTCATTCAGTTAGTGTAATATTCCTTCTGACTTTGAAAATCAACTCTGTCAGTTTTTCCCCAGTTTTCTAGTGTTGCAGAGATACAATAACCACCATAAAACCATGATCTGAAAGACGCGCAGGAATCTGAACTCCGTTTTCCATTATGAGTTGGTCACAAAATGAATAATGGTATTTGGGTACCGAAAGCTGCATAGAGGTGCTTGGGGAGTGTTCAAAACCCCTGTGTGCCCGATCCCTGCTTCAGCTGGTTCACACTGAGGTCACCGCAAATTTTATCACAGGGAAAACAGAACAATAAAATCTAAAATGGACATTTTCACTTTACGCTTCCTTTAAGCCAGCCAGTGACATTCATTTGAGAATGTTGGCCAGTGAGATAAATGGCAGTTACTGTGCCTTTCAGACACGCGTGTTATGGGCAGAGGTGTACACACAGCGCTTTGCCGAGTTCCTGTTTGGCAAGACTCTACTACCGGGAGCTGTATCTCCTGGAGTGTGTTGTAAGCAACAGAAGATGTGCACTCTGAATGCAGAGGCATAACTAAAGCATCACAAACGCTGCATGGCTTATTTTTATCTCTCGGTCCCTCTCAATGTAGAAGTTTTATCTCTCACACCAATACACAATTATTTTTGTGTCTCTAGGAAAAACAAGGCAACAAGGAGGCTCGATCCTGCTAGTGTTTAAACATGTAAGAAGAGTCCCTCCACACACACTTAATACTACATATCTCTGCAGAACCAGAACCTAAATGGCACTTATGAGCAAGGCTTTATGTGAACATGACCTGGAAAGGTAATTTTATGAGTCAAATCCTCCGTCGGGGTGCCATTCCGTAGCTAGGAAAAGTAGGGGTAAAATGCTACTGAACTAAAATGCTTTCACTTCGCACAAGAGGACAAGAGGACAGCCGTGTAGAACGCAGGTCAGGGGAGAACGATGCTTTTGAAAAGTGACGATGTATCTGTCATTACATACAAAGAGTTGATTTTGTGTTGGCCCGCAGCATTTGCGTAGCTTTCTGCAGTTGACTAGACTTTGAAAACGCAGGTAGCCCTACAGAGCTGCTGCAATTTCAGGAGAAGACATTGGTGAAATAACTTCACAGAAATTGCTCCTTTTTAAAAGATATGGGAAACACTATATGCCATCTGTCTGTAGTGAAAGGGGGAAGCAGAGGATGAAAATGTACAACAAAAACTGACAAACACAGAAAAAATAACAAACATGCAGACGTTAATTACTGAACATGCTTTTGTTAGCAGTAGGTCACCATCGCTCTTTATCGACATCTACTGCAACTGCAATTTCTTTTTCAAGACCACTGACCCAGGAAAATGTAACCCTCTAGTTATCCAACGCCCCTTAATTAGAGATGTCTCCAGAGATAATCTCACTCACGGCTCCCATTGTGAATCATTTATTTTCCAACTTCCCCTTTTATCAGCTGTCTTTCATCTCTCTGTTTTTCTGTCCCAGCCCGGCTGAATAATCCGGGTTTGCAGAATGCAGTTTATTCATTTACAGGTTCTCCCAATCGCATTTCACGTCTGGTGACATCTGGGTTCTCGCTCAGCCGCGCTGCCGGCTGGCACCAGGGCAACTCGCGGGAATCACGGCTCTCCACTTGGTAAAAGGAACCATGGTGCCAAGCTTCAGGGTGGGAGAGGGCTCGAAAACAGGCACCTCGAAAACACCCGCTGCGGCAAGGCAGCGAACAAACCCG
>NW_010428403.1:0-259 GCF_000710305.1 Buceros rhinoceros silvestris | reverse complement strand
GCAGAAAAAACCCCCGCCTCTCTCTTGCTGGGGATTTGTTTTTGTTTTTAGTCTCGGGAGCGCTTATCTATTCTTGTGATGTTCGCCAGGGCTGACTCATGACTGTTGGACGCTTGCGGTCTGCAATTTAAGTAGGACGAGGTTTCTCTAGGGGCAGCGCGCTCAAAACATCAGCAGGCTCCGCGCCGAGGCTTCGCCGGCAGCGCGGGGTGACAGGGTGGGTATTCCTCGCCCTCCTCGTCACACTCTGCCCCCCGCC
>NW_010428402.1:6644-14198 GCF_000710305.1 Buceros rhinoceros silvestris | reverse complement strand
AAGGGGGGGTTAGATTTATCATGGAGCAGGATCTGGACCTTGACCCTTTGATGCATGTTGCTGGTGGCTGATTTTGACTGGCATCAGGCTAAAGGTGGCACAAAGTCAGTCACTCTGCAGGTCTTCTGCGAGGTTTTCGTTCGCCTGCTCAGCAAAGAGATGGCTCAGCCTTCCTGTGGGGTTAGGAGATACTGTGCTACTGTTGGGAAAAGAAAGTGCTCCGTCTCAAAATACTCCCTGCACTTACACATGCAGCTTAGGAAATTCTTTGCTCATTTCTTATTTACTAGTACCTCTCTAACTCAACGTAATAGCAAAGGGAGGACCAGACATGAAGGTTGCTTGGACTCAGCTGATTTATAATGCTAAATAGTGCACAACGATGGAGGTATTTGCTTAAAAATGGGTTTTCTGGATGAGGCACGAGAAAACCCGAAAGCGTAAATAGCAGCGAGAATCTGGCACCTGATTGCTGGGGAACATCTGCAGGCTAGCCCGCTAACATGAGGCTTCCTGAAGGACAGAGGCCAAAGCTACGAACCCATCATGGAAACTATCGTCAGAGAGGCACCAGACGGGAGGTCTGGGAAAGGCCAGTGACAAGGGAACAGGCTCCTGCAGTAAGGAGCTGAGAGGCAGCTGCAGCACCCAGGATCTGCACATCAGGGAGGCGAAAGCTGAGACACAAAGGGACCAGGACTGCAGGCTGGCTGCCACGGGGGCTGCCCTGCCAACACAGAGCAGGAGACGGCACGTCATGGCCCCTTCGGCAGGTCCCTTTGTAGGAGAGCAGCATCTCCTGTACCTGCCACCCAGCCAAAGTCTTTTGGCTACTTACTCGCGAGAGCTTTTGCTACTCAGCCTGAGTGAAGGATGTTCTTGGAGAACGTTCTACTGAACTACTCACCTCTTCCAGTTGTGGCTAGTCCCACGGTGTGACTTGAGTTCCAGACCCCGGCGCCTGGGATGGCAGAAAGCAGGAGCTGCTCTTGCTGAGCGTGGAACTGCTGGACAGGAGCAGCAGGACTCCAGCAGGGTCAGGTGAACCTAAACATCCCCCAGCACCGCAGCTTCCCAGGGACCAGCTCCAAAACCTCAAGCGTGCTGGCAGTGGAAGCGGAAGGAAGCAGTCAAGCAAAGCTGTGCAGGACCAGACAGAAAGAGCAGCTATGAGCAATAGGTTGTAGCAACGAGATTTGTTTGTAAGCAAAGAAATTCATCCAAGAGTGGGGAGGTGGAAGCTGAAGGCAGAAGAGATCTGCAAAGCAAAACGCCACTCAGCCAGCCTGAGATGAGAAACCGCACGAGCTCCCTGACCCTGTTCGGAGCTCTGCTGCCTTCCCCACTTCTCACAGCTATTATTCCAGCTGACTTGCAGATACCCGATAGTTATTTTTGAGATGAAGGTGCATTCAGATCAGGCTGTCACAGCCTGTCTTTTCAATCAGGAGTTACTTGATCAGATGCTTTTTCGCTGTAACATAATCACATGATACCAGGGCTTTAAACAGGACCTATATTCTAGCTCCAGCACTGGATGCTTCCTTGCCAGAAAGATATTGAGACATTGGCAAATAGTTATAAAAGAAAAGAAAGATCTTGCATAAATTAACTAATGTTATTTATAGACAAGGAGAGCAGTCTATCCACGAGACCATCTGCTAATCTATGTCCCATGGCAATTAAAGTCAACATTTCACCGTATCTTCTCCATCAAGGGCTGAGATTATGCACTGTACTCTTTTTTTTTTCGTATAACACCACCCTACATCTGTGCTGTTTAATGTCTCTTTCCAACTTTCCATAACACTTCCCATACCCAGTTCCTGAGTGTCTGCTACAAGAAAGGAAAAACTCAAACTGTTTATTTTTATTACTCTGAGGTCAAGGGGCCAGTAGGTGACAAAGGCACTATTTACTTTGTCAATTCTCAAGATCGTCTCTATTTTAATAAAGAGAACAGACAATATGCAGTAAATTAATGAATTTATGTTAGATACAGAGCAGACTTCATACAGTTAAATCTTTCCAGTGCTCCTTGTTATAAATGTCCCATGTATATTTTCAGAGGAGACTTAAAAAAAAAACAAAAAAAAACAAAAAAACCCCACACTATTTTGGACACTGTTTTTACTCATCCAACCCAAGATGCTTTCCGACAATTATCAAGACCCTCTGAGCAGACCTCTCACCATCTCATTTTCTTCAAGGAAAGCTGGAAGCCTGAAGAATGTGGCATCCAAACACCTTGCTTTAGAAAACATGTAAAAGACAAATACCAACTCTATTTAACGTATAGCTTGTTCATATTATAGATACCAGAGAATTTTCTGAAGTAACTTAAAAGCTCGAGTCCTACTGCCCGGTTCTGTATCATTTTATACATAACACATTTTTATGACTCTACGTAATTTTAATAATTTATACTGGCACCATCGTTTCAGCAATTGCATTAGCTACATTTAGCAACAGGAGTTACTATAAAAGCAAGGAAGAAAATACAGAAGATTCGATTAGCAGGAAGATTTGCCAGACAGGCAGCTTTACAGCAGGGCTGAAGGACTCTTCCTCAGGTGAAAGATATTATTTTACAAAAATAATAACTCAGAGATACCCATTTCAGGGGCACTAATACATCTGATTACTTAAAATTACAGGCATTCTTAGCTAGTGTGTCAATCAATCACACAAATAACATCTCAAGCAACACCCAACCTCTGTCACAGCTGATATTACCAAAAACTGATTTTTTTTCCAGATGCGTGGGGATGTGTGTGAAGGAGAGAAAGAAATGGAAATGCTAAGCAGTGACACAACCAAATAGTATCCATTTTGGTCTGAAAATCATTGCAGTCACAAGACAATTAGAAGTTACGTGAGCACAGAGCTCTCCGCAATTTATGCCGCCTGAGCCACTCCGTATGGGAAGGATCCTCTCCCAGGCCTCCCTTCCCCTCCCAGTCTCCTCAAAACTTTCTCTTCCACTTCCCAACACAGGCTACGAAGACCTGTGAGAACGAGGGTGCCGAGGATGAGCTTTACAACCATGACTGTCTTCCCAAAGATCCGACCTCTGTGCTCAAAACCTAAAGGTTATTATGCAAACTCCTAAAGGAGAAAAACTGGTGTAATACCTTCCCTCAGCATCTAGAAAGGCATAACGGACCATTACTGGCTACGGATATACCCTGCACAAAGTATGCCGGGGCAGAGATGTAAGTACTTGTGGAAAGGCTTTAAAGCCATCGTTGTCCATCTTTGCACATTAAAACCCACAAAGAGATTTATTTAGAGCACTAAATCATTTTGTTTCTCTCTAGCTAGATATTTAACTATTAAAATATTCATCATGCACTCCAAGAACCTCGATGCCAAGCATTTATTTTATTTTTTATAACCTTTTAAATAGCTTCTTTAAAGTACTTCCAGGGGTACCTATTGCTCTTTAAAAAACACTGAAAATAAACACCAAAGAGAGAAATGAGACGTGGGGCACTGCTGAGACCAGAGAGCTGCCCATCCGCGGTGGCCTCTGACCACAGTAAGACAAAGGGTGGACTCCACAAAACTCAGTGCTCAGGGTAAACAGAAAGGGCATTTTTTCAAAGTGGGAAGTTTTCAAAGTGAAAGTTCTTGGGGCTTCACATAAGGAGATGTAACTTTCAATTGCCAAGAAGGTTGGGAGAAAAAAAAAAAAGCTTCTATAAAGGGAATATTTGTGTCAAAACCTCCCTTTTAGGTTTCCCTTCAGATGGACAATATTCTTCCTAAGATGGATGGCTGGCACCGAGAAAAATCACTATCTTCTGTTTGAAAAATCTCTGCCTCGTCTTGTTACCCTCTTTGGCCGACAGGATACTCTTGGCCCCTGGTAGCAACCAGCCCTCTCAGCTTGCAGGCAGGGTGCTGGACACAGTGCTGGTGCTGCTGCTCCCCTCCTTGCACCACACACCCCAAACCAACCCTGTGCCCCTGTTCTTCCCAGCACGGCTGAGCGGAGAGCTGCATGGGACTCCTGCTCTAGGTAGCTTGACGCCACAGCTACCAATCAGCCCAAGCTGCATTTGTCAGAGACAGTTAGAGCTGCCTCGTCTGGGGTGAGGATCATATGGCCATGCATAAGGTGCCGTCCCCACTAGGGATGCCTGGTGCGCTTGTCACAGAGGAGACAAAGGGGAATCCCCTAGCAAAGGGGATCTCTTACCTGGAGCATAATGGGATGAAAGGCACGGACACCACCATCATCACGTGAGCAGTAAGAGCTGGGTCTGTAGCTCACGAGCTCATCCCACCACTGGTTCCTTGGCCAAAAGATCAGCAGCACCATGGAGGAGGCTCAGCCCACCTCGTCCTGCAGCTCTCAGTACAGTGGCAGATTGAGCATCTTCTGCCTGAGAAGACACTTTGGATGGAGCCTCTGACAAAGACCAAGGCCAGGGCTGGCTCAGATGCCTTCACACCCCAGTGATGCGGCTGCTCCTCACCCTGCAGCCTCCTCAGCTGGAGATGCTGAATGTGATTAAATACAATTTGGCAGCTGTAAAGCTCAGTTACAAACTGCCTGGGAAGAGATTACCTTCGGTTTCAAGAACATTTCTTTTAATCTGAAGAGAAGCAGACACCTCCCCTCTCCTGCCCTTGCAGCCTCTGCTTTATGGAGCCAACCTCATTCTCGAACACCAGAATTTGAACCGTTACATTCCTCTCTATATTCCCACACATGATTTAACTTCTTGCACATGGAGAATAAAAAAACTATTTAACTGTCCTTCCTTCTCTTTCTTCTCACAGAGGAAGGAGTCAAAGAGCGAGGCACAAACCTGAAAAATTATACCAGACTTTTACTGACTGCTTTGGCATCTGCTCCCAGAGCCCCCAGGCCACCATGGCTCCTTGGAGGACACCGGTAGGCAGCATCTTCAGGTGGCTTCATAAGGAATTTGTGCCATTGCTTCTCTGTCCAAAGGGGTTTCCTTCTGCACCTATAGAAATGTAGAAAGCAGAAGAGGCTCTTTACCATTTATAGTCTCTGAGGAATGAAGGATGTGCTTGTACATAGTTATTCCACCTGTTTCGTTTTCTCTCCTAGACACTGAGATTAATGAAACAAAGCAAGTCAGACTGCATTGGCAGACACTGACTGCATTATTACTGAACACAGAACTTAACACTGAACGTCTGGGGCACTTAAAAGGTAACAGGCCTTGGTGAGAAAATGCATTTAGTTTATTTATGGACAAGAGAGAGACACACCAGATTCACTAGATGAGAGGCTTTCCCAAGCAAAGCACTCCCGTCGCGGCAGAGTAAGCGATGGCATGGCGCAGCTGGGGAGGAACCTTGTTCTTTTTCTGCAAATTGCTGGTTACGCGGTGTATCAGGTATCATTAGAGGATTAAATAACCTTTACTGAAACACGACCTGCTATTTCCACAAACAAGTCTCTTACCTTTACCACATTTGTTTCCTACAGACTCTTTGATTTTCATTTAGTGTCTATCGAAAAGGCTAAAGACCCCAGCACTCCACTCAGTCACATTGCAATTATCTTTCAATTAGCAGAGGTCACTCACTGCTTTTAGAACCACCAACAGTTGCTTTCTTTCCATGCTCAGCTGCGAGAGCATCGCAGTTAATGCAGACTGATGAAAACTTGAAAATCCTTTAGCATAAAAGTATCTCAGGACAAATATAATGAAGCTATTGCATGTGGATCATTTTCCGTGACAGCGTTGACAGCCTCTCCATTAGCATGTGACTGATGAGTACCATCATCAAATGGTTTGGGTTGGAGGGGACCTTAAGCATCACCGAGTTCCAACCCCCTCCTGCCATGGGCAGGGACACCTTCCACTGGATTATCATGGCACAGCGCCGTTTTATGGAAAACCCTCAAATTGGTGCAGCACCAGCAGGTCGCAGGAAGAACAATTCAGGATCTGCGGGTAAACAGCCTCTCTTCATGTATCGTGGGTCTCCCCAGAGGACTGACAAAACCGCAGATGAAACTAATCCCGAAGGCTGTCTCCAGCTGCATGTGTTTGACATCCTTTAAGCACTTCCAAAACATTGTCTTGGAAGAAGGAAACCCAAAATTAGCGTTCACGTGTGATTGGTAAGAGATAAACTAAGCTGACACTGGAGAGACATGCACAACCCCCTGCTCAGCACTGCAGCCGAACACACACATGGAAGATGTGACCAACCATGTAACACCTTGCAAGTACAAACCGGTTTCCTCTGACACAGGTGAAGCTGGGATCCTCGCCCGACTTCAGTGAAGAGAGACCTATTGAGTGTTTGGTGGTGGGAGGTTTGCCACAGTGAATGAGTTCTTTGGGAGACCACGTTCACTTCAAGAGAGCAGCAGGTCTTCCCGCCCGAGAGTCGCCTGCCCTTGTAAGAGACAGTTTTTAAAAGCTAAAGGCAAACAGACAGGGCTGCTCTCTCCAATACCTAATAGTTTTGTTAATCCTTGTCCTTTTGACCCACGTGCAAAGAAAATTATTCCAGGAAGCCAATGGTAAGAGCTCCTTCATAATCCCTGTATTGTATTATATTTATCTGTTATTGAATTTGTAAACTCAGTGAAATGAGAAGAGCTCTTGCTATGCCTGTTACAAATTAACGAAGGCTCCTTAGTCTTGGTAGCTTTTTATTGCTAGACAAGGAGCATATGTCAGAAAGCATATGGCAAACAACAAAACCAGGATGAACCAGACCAAAAAAAAATAGAGCAAGCATTTCTATTTCAAAAACAATTACATAAAGCTCCCTTGGAATGGCCGTGTACATCCACAAACCAGCCGTCTTCATCTCCTCTGCTGCATTTAGGTTATGAAAGGATTTAGTTTCCCAAGAAAAGAATTTGAGACATACGGAATGCAGGACAATTTTAAATTAAGCAGCATGACTATGGTAACATCTGCGATAGATTGGGTGCCCTAAACACCGTACAGGAGATAACAGTCGTCTTATCCACGGGTTGGTAAATAATTTCTCCTACCTCAAGGGTCATTACATCTTCAGCTCTTTCTGTCATTTGTGATTCCACTGAGGGGCTGAAGAATAAGATCTCTACAGGTGCTTATGGTGCAAGTGAGCAGCTATAAATAACATCCCCGTGTCCGGCTGCGCAGGACAAGAAACCTCATTCGCATCCTGACGTTCCTTCATTAGGCACCAACTTTCAGCCCTACTGATCTCGGCATCTCCCGACATCGAATCTGGCAGGCGGTCACTAACCAGCAATAGGAGCCATTAGGGAAAAGGTTTTCTGCTTTCCTACAGCCCTAAAGCGCCCGTAATCCCCTCCCAAGAGAAATGGGGAGTTGGGGTGGGGGGAAAATCCCACCAAGGGGCATGTTGCCAAACTGGTGAACCAGCAGAAAAATCTTCCTCTCCAGTCCTAAAGTTTGAACTCATTAGGTGGGAGGTGACACCAGCCGAGAGCAGGTTCCCAGCGCAGGGGTAACACTTGTCCCTCCCCACGCTGGCACCGGGGGTTTGCTCCAGCCCCTCCATGGCCCAGCCGCCAGCTGCCGGCGGTTGGCT
>NW_010428402.1:0-6597 GCF_000710305.1 Buceros rhinoceros silvestris | reverse complement strand
CCCCAGCCCCTCCAGGGCCCGGCCGCCAGCTGCCGGCGGTTGGCTGCCCTGGGAGCAGCACTCTGCAGCTCTAAGGCAGGCTGATGTGTGTAAAACAAACCCGCAGGGCTGCGGCTGGAGACCGCGTTGCTATCACTGGGAGGAAGATTTCAGACTGGGGCCGGTGCAGCAGCATTCTCCTTGCTGCTCCCCAGGAGGACACGGGCTCCATGCTGCCTGCGTGAGGCTCCGGCACAAAGAGGAGGATAAGCACGAGGCACTGAGGGAATCTTATTGTATGGGTGCTGGTGTTTGGAGAGTGCCAAAAAGGAGAGGGCCACCTTAACTCAAGAGAATGGGGGGAAACCCCAGCGAGATTTAATGTACCAGAGTATTAAAACTAAAACAGGCTGAGGAGAAGGCGAGGGGGCACTTAGCTCGGGCAGAGCTAGACACGTAAGTGATGCACAGCGATCTCATGGGACAAGGTTAGGACAGAAGTGACAGCTGGTCTGAAGAAATAGCATTTTAAGATCCAAAACGCTGTCAGGAAAATCCAACCGTGCAGCCGATAGAGAAGTTCAATAAAAATGTGCAGGCAGAAAAAGGACAGGAGGTACATAAATACATGCTTATTCAATAAAGCAAGAAATGGAATGGCAAAATTGAGCAAACAAGGCTGCCCGGTGACGGGAGACAGCCTGATTTATTTGCCTTGCTGAAACACGGTAGCGCGGAAAACACAGCGGGGAGACCGTGTTGTCTCGGTAGGAATTATTCAGCAAAGGAGGGTTAGGTCATGGCTAGAGCACCAGAAAGAGCCTCTGGAAGCCAAGTTTCCGAGGGAAGAAAAATCACACGGAGGATGCATAATTGATGCAGATGCACCAGGAGCGGTGTACGCTCCGGGGACAGGGAGGAAAATGATTGAAAAAAATTATATCAACAAACAGTTAATAATAAAGCAGTAGTGGGTTCTAATTACCTGCGTACAACTGATTACAGCCCAGGCCACAGTGACAAGCTGTTTCTTAGCAACTCAGGGGCAGCTTTTGGAAAGGCTCCTTCCAGGGAAAGGAGCTCCCATCTCCTGGGGACCGAAGTTTAGCAGTACACTCTGCCTGGAGCATTAGGTTTTAGGGGCTGCACTGCATCGCAGAGATGTTATTGACCTCCCATAGGAAGAGATCATACTAAAAAAACCCAAACTAAACACCACAGATTGGGAGCGCAGGCAGGAATCAAGCAGACCTGTAAATGAGGATACTCAGAGTGCGGATTTGGCATTGGGGGATGCCCAGGGGTTTCTGGCAGAAGAGGGGGGCAGCAGTGCTGGAGCCAGCGGCGCAGAGGACAGTGCAGATGATCAGGGCCAGATGGCTTCACCCCCAAGCTCTGCAAGGGGAGAGCAACGGAGCCACTGGCACAAAGATCTCTTCCCTTTAACCTCAGGTGTTCCCCTCCTTGTGAGAGGTGCTCAAGACAAATGCTTTTCCCAGCAAGGATTTTTTTTTCCTTGCAAAAGAAGTTGATTATTTTGAGAAGTCGTTAGAAGTTACACACACCTTGGGGAACGATGTATTTCTGTGGAGGAAAACGGCACCTTTCCACAAACTAATCTGTAAAATAATATGGGAAACTCACACACAAATCACATGATTTTTGAAAACATCTTGGGCAAAGGCACTGGTAAGGGTCTGTTGCTGAGCTGAGATACCCAAGGGAAAGGGAGCATCGCCATGACTCAAGAACTGGTTAAGGGACAGTCATAGCTGGTTAATTTTTAAGAGGATCAAAGACCTGCATCACCGCTGATGTTTAAGAAATTAATGAGCCAGAAAAGCATACAAAGAATAAATGTCAAATACTAGAGAGAAGCTAGAAAAACTCCAGGTGTTCAGGAAATCTGCATGAACAGACATAGAGAAAAATAAACACACCCAGAGCACGAAGCAGCCCTACTCCTGGGTAGACACGAGTCTTTTCATTCACTGGAAACAGCTTCCAATAATAATTAATAGTGAAAAAGAACAGAATGACATGGAGCTGCCTACAACAGCCCTGCCAAAACTGCCCTCTGCGAGGTGCTGGCTGGGAGAGCGGCTGCCACCGTGTAGAATGACATCATCCCCCACCTCTGACGCAACCTGAGCACCGCTGAAGCCCCAGGAGGGGCGAACTGCGATTTTCAGTGCGGGCAGCGCCTGCCCCAACCCTCCGTCTCGGACCGACGTCAGAAGTCCAATGCGTTACAAAAAACCCGACCAAAGAGCAGCAGAGCAGGTCTGGTTAGTGCCCAGAGGAGACAAGGCACCGAATAGTCCGGGGTAGATTGACACCTGCCCTCAGGGAGGGAAACTTGGGCTTCTCTTCTTAATGCAGAGGGGGGGAAAGGCGAAGCAAAAAAACTTGGATTTCAGGAATTTAATAAGTGATGGAAAGATATGCTGGGGGACAAGAAGAACTGCAAGGAACTGCCGTACTTACTTCCCATGGGTCACTGTCCGGCAAGGTCTCACCCACAGCGGGATTTGCACCAGGATCTGCACAGGATCCCCAGCCGATCCCTTTTTATGCTTCTTCGTTTAATTGTCCCCAGCACAAAATTGGATCAGTGAGTCACTGCACTGCTGCGTTCAGGAGAAGGCTGTGTGGTACAGCGCTGCTCCGGCGCAGCGCTGCAATGCCTGCGTTCCCGCGAAAGACGCTGTGACAAACAGCTCCACTGAAAATAATCTGCCAACGGAGGAGTATCGACTGTGCAAACACGATATGGGGGGAGGGAGACAGTACATATGAGAACACGTAAACACTGTTTTATCAGGAGGGGACAAACCCCAGACGGCCTTAGAAATAAGCAAAATTATCCAGTATTTCCAAAACACAAGGGGAAGATTTTTAGCCAAGCACTGAGTCCGTGGGATCTGAGATGTCCTCAGCCAAGTCCCTTCTGCTGAGATGAAGCTTCTGCCGTGCAGGGTTCGTACTTCCTCCTGTTGTCTCCTCAGTGGCAACAGCATTCTCATCTGATGGCATTGCACAGAGCTAATATTAAGTGCTTTCAAATGTGATCAATAAAATGCAATTTACATTAAATGACCAGAAAGCTGTCGATTTTGATTTTTAATCCTAGACTTTCTCCTGAGCTCCTGACTCAAAAGGAAAACATTATGGTTATTAAGTAAGTAAAGATTGATCTATTGCGTACTATTTGGAACTGTTTTCTCTGAAGCGCGCATTAAAAGGTCAAATATTCCCAACTTTTTCTGCGGGTGGAATGTTAAAAACACTAATATCCAGGGCAGCTTTGCAACCAAGGGAGATTTGGAGCTATCCGTGTTCCTCTTCAGTTACTTAATCTTTTTTTTTTTCTTTAAATGGAGTGGTTTAATATTCTGCACTGAACTAGTTGGGATGTTTTTGTTAGAGAAAAGCAGTGCTACAAACATCATGACGCCTTCTGGACTCGGCAGTGCCGGATGCAGAGCCGCCTCGCAGACATTACGCACAGGAACCGGAGAGGCAACATGCTGGGCAGCGATTCAACCACCGGACCCGGGAGTAAACAGGCTGCTTGCACGAATCCAAACCAAAGCATCGCTCAGACTTGAACACGAGCAGCCCCATTTTTCAGCTGCAATCGCTCCGGTTGACAGTTACCCAGCTTTCTAGTTAACAAGGCAGGGAACACCCTGTACTCCACGTGCACCCCCGGCAAAGGATTCCCCCGCATTTCACCAGCACGAACTCAGCCCCTGCTGCACAACGCGGTGCGCTGGGACTCCGGGTCCCAGCAGGAGCTGGGCTTCCACCCGGCTGTCTGGGCACCAAGAGCCGTGGTGCCCTGCTCCCCTCACGCTAAAGTGCCGCCCAGTCGCTTTGGCACTCAGAAGAGCTCCCAGGCTTCAAAGCAACACGCATTCAAGCATCGCTTCAGCACGCACTCGGCTCTGGCTGCCCGGCTCCTTTGGCTGCGCAGCCCTCTGCTCCTCACCGACTGCGAGAGCCGACGGGGGCTCAGGAGGTGAGGGCAGAGGGACCAAATCATCCCCCCTGCCCCTGGCCTGCTGGAAAGCTGCTGCCACAGGTCCACAAAGAAGCGGCACCATTCAGCTGCTGGGGGGAGGTTTTGTAAAGCAGAATGCTGGCTGCTTAAATAATGAATAAAGAGGCATCAAAGAATGTGTATGTAGGAGGACAGAGAGGGAAGGTCTGATATGTTAGACTCTGCGAGACCACAATGAATAAATTATAAGAAAGGCTGAATACTTTAATAAGTATAAAGATGTCGAGCAAAAGAAAAGTTCCTACACTTCCCATCCCCCACTGGGTCCCAGAAGAAGACAGAGCCGGGGGCTCAGCTGGTTCACGAGGATTTTTCCACGTGCATTTGCATCTGGACTGAGGCGTCTTTATTTAACGGCTCCCGTCCTGTCTTTCAGCCTTTTACACCAGAGACCAGCCTGCTTATTTTTCTGACGCTGCCGAAGTTCTCCCAGTCATAACAGACTAAGAACACCCAGTCAGTTTGACGAAGATGAAGTGATAGGTAGGAGGCATATTTCATTACGCTATCAAGGCTTTGGCGTGGTAATTGGTGAAGAAACAATTCGGAGCTGTCAGCTCGACACACACGCCTTCCCGCTGACTGATGTGCCCAGTCCTCGATGGGGTGATGCACGATGTTGGATGACGGTCACTGCCACACTCGCACCCTCTCACCCGGCACCCTCGTGAAGCCCTGACCAGCACGACCATCCCTCCCCCTCACAGACACCCACCTCTGCCATCTCCTGCACCTGCTGAAGGCCGGGCAGGTCCCCACACCTGACCCATGACAAAGACTGTAATTATCTGCAGGATGCAAAAAGCTCCAATGCCGGGCAGGGCTAACCCCGCTGCAGCGTCCAGCGGAGCTGCGCACACGCGACGCTGCACGCTCCCGATCTGTCCACGCTCGTCACCCGACACAAGGGGTGAGGATGAGAGCAGAGAGGAGCCAACTTGAGCAGACAGTTCCCGGCCCTCGCTGGCCACAGCAGCCTTCCTCTTTCCACAGGGTCTGCCCCACCCCTGCACCATGGAAAGGAAGACGGTAGTTTCCAGGTTTCATCACAAAAGATCCCCGATTCAAACCCCACACAGTTAACGGGGGATGTACTGCTCTTGCGTCACAGGACGGGAGAGCGCCTGCCTTCTCTCAGCATCTCCATCCCAGTACAAAACTCACCTGCTTCCCATCCTTCCTGCACAGTAATTCAAACAATTACTACCCCAAACTAACTTTTAAAGCTTATTTTGTTTTGCTGAGCTGTTGAAAGCAGCGAAATCAACTCCATCGGCTTTAACCAACGAGCAGGGGCAGCGCAGGACACCACAGCCCTCCCTGGGCTGCCAGTGCCCTGCGTCAGCTCAAGGGTTTTCAGAGCTGCAGAGAAAAGTCAATGTGTTCCACTTTCATTTTCTAGCATTTTCTTACTATTTTCTGAGTGTCAGGGGTCAACATTTTCAGCAACGCCGGATGCACACACCCTCAGTGAACTCACTGGGAGAAGTAATTAGGCAGTGGAAGGTGTGTGGTATATTGCAAGACTGGGTAAACTGTTCCAAAAGTGAAAATAAAGACTTTGCAGCAGGACAGGAATTGCATTAACTGCTAAAAACTGACAGCTCAGCACAAAACATCTGTGCAAGAAAACCAGAAACAGCATTTTGCTTCCAAAGAGTAACTGGAATTATTTCCCAACACCAAGTTGCTTAAAGAAAACCTGATGAAAAACATTCTGGTATTATAACATCTGAACAATCCCACTCTGAAACCTAAAATCTCCCTGGATTAATTTTTTTCCAGGAATTTCCTTCTGTGAAGAGGAAGGGGCAAAGCAAACCCATCACCTGCAGGAGCAGTTGTTTTGTTGTACTCCTCGGCAGGCTGAGTCCCTGCCCTGAACAGCCCAGACAGCGTTGGGAAGGGCTCTAGCGCCACCTACTGCATCTGCTAACAGAGTAGTAACTGCTGAGTAACTTCCTCACCTGGGAACGGGGTGTGCACTGCCCTGGACGCGAGCCCAAGACCAACGAGACTTAAACCAACGCACAGCCCCATCGCTGGCCACGAGGAGCAGATGGCAAGTTCTGAACC
Source organism: Buceros rhinoceros silvestris (assembly GCF_000710305.1). Taxonomy (NCBI): domain Eukaryota; kingdom Metazoa; phylum Chordata; class Aves; order Bucerotiformes; family Bucerotidae; genus Buceros; species Buceros rhinoceros. Next base: position 476 of record NW_010428402.1, on the reverse strand, counting down.
GATGATGTTCAGCAACTAACGAAACGGTCCCAGATTCCACGCGATGGGGTAGCAGAGCTCAGGCGATTGATTTCTCGCCCCCTGCTCAAAGCTTTACACGTTTTGGGTACTATGCTGTTCCGAAACCTTTCCTAAGGGCCAAACCTAGACCTGAGTTTAAAGGAATCCAAGTCAAAAGTCAGCGCCGTGTTAGAGGTCACACATATTCCACCCAAACTCAAGTATTTTTATCTGAGTAATAGCGATGTTATTCTCTTCTACTCCTCGTCCTCCTTTTGAGTCGCCGTGGAAAGATCGGAAGGGAAAGGAAAGCCAAGAAAACAGAACCAAAAGTAAGAGACACAGTCTGCTCCTTATTTTGAGTTTTACTCCCTGAGAGGATGGTAATAACTGAAATCATTAATGTTCTATTATATTTAATACATATTTTATATTTGAGATATTTTATTTATACACAAACATTATTCCAATAATGT
>NW_010428401.1:36206-36578 GCF_000710305.1 Buceros rhinoceros silvestris | reverse complement strand
GGAGCAAAGGCGCAGCCAGCGGGAGGGGCCTCGCCCGCTGAGACCGCCGCGTTTATTTTGTTTACTTGAAAATAGTTAGTTGTTTACTTGAAAATAAATGCTTGTTTCTTCGAAAATAAACTTAAAATAGTAAACCGCCGCAGCTTGATGGATGAGCCGAGTGCTTCAGGGCGGATGCCGGCCTCACCGGGTTGTGAGGGGTGGATCCCCGCATCCTCCCGAGGCAGCGATGCGCCCTCCGCCCGCCTTAGCCTTCGCCTCCGCGGATCCGTCCAAGATGATTGATCGTTTTCTGTGGACAAAACCACGGTTCGTAGTCTCGAGTGGCAGTTTAACCAGGTTGGTCCGGACTTGCTCAGTTTGGATTTTCTT
>NW_010428401.1:35018-36087 GCF_000710305.1 Buceros rhinoceros silvestris | reverse complement strand
AGTCTCGAGTGGCAGTTAAACCAGGTTGGTCCGTACTTGCTAAGTTTGGATTTGCTTACCATGCTCCTCCAGGAGCGTCACTGGGGTTTCTTGTGACTATGTTGTCACAGCAAGAACTGTCAGAAGTGTTGTGTGAAAATAAGCTTTTCCTTTATATACATTCTGATACTAGTTCTAAAGTAGAGTCTTACTTCACTAAGAGAAAGAGAATACTACAAAGCTTTGATACAGAAGCAGAATAACCATGTTACAATGCTCTGAACACAAAAAGTAGATAATAAAACAAAAGGAGAATAGCTAGAGTTTTTCCAGAAATCATCAAAATATAAACAGAACCCCCCCCCAGGAAGATATCTAAGAAAGACATAGCAGCAAGAATAACGAGCGGATTAGACATGAATTTTCTTAAGTAAAACCCCAGGGTTTTGATGATGGGTGTCAAAATCATGTCGTTGAGCAAAAGTAAAATTCCTCTAAATGTAGTTTTAGTCCAGCCTTACTGTAAGTATTATTATCTGAAATTACATGGCAATACTAAATTCCAAACCCCAAAATATCACTGATTAGAAACCTAAAAGCAAAGGGATAAAATAAGTAGGTATCAGGAAAATTTAGTTCAAGCAGTCGCTGTCCCACTTAGTTTTCTGTAGTAATGATGAATTACACAAGAGGGAGCTGTGATCTGAGAAATGTATTAAAACTTCTCACGGCAACTCTTTTCCACTCAGTATTCGTGTAAGAAAAAACACATGATGATAGCATGTGCTTTATTATCTTTTTCCCCAAAAAAGTGATGGAGGTACTCTGTCTACACTTTGCAGAAGATATTTAAAGCCCCGGTATTATTTAGTAATTTCGTCCAAAAAAATTGTCAAATATTTTAAAATCCTTTACATGACTATTTTAACATATTTCTGTTTTATTAACAGGTAGAGACTGAAGCAGAAAAGCTACTTTGCAAATGAGAATTAGGCATCTAATTTTGGAACTGGTGTGACATCCCAACTCAAATCATTACACTCTTTTAAAACCAAGTTGGAAAAAATGAACAGCTTTTTGACTATGTTTC
>NW_010428401.1:31999-34941 GCF_000710305.1 Buceros rhinoceros silvestris | reverse complement strand
AAAGAGCAGTGTTTTTCCGGTTCTTCCCCCCCCCCCCCCGAATTGCTTAAGAATTGGCACACCAAGCTTCTGGTTTTCTCTCACTTCCAGTTCTTGTGCTTGAGTGGTTGAATCGTCTGAAACTGGCAATTTCCCTGTGATAGAATGATTTATCTACTAGATGTGCAATTGTCACCCGTTATTTTCAACCCTAAAGCACAGAATTTGAAATAAAAGATGTTAAATTCCTCTGACAAGGACAATGTTTTAAGCTGTTCCTCAATGCAGAATATTCTTCCGTAAAACCAAAACATCGACCTGTACATCAAGCTGCAGGTTCTACCTTTAAAATAAAGGCAGAGTTGAACAAGCCATCGAAGAGAGTGCACATCTGGTGCTCAAACCACAGCTCCCTTCATGAGTTAAAATATAGATTGATACAACCACAGCAGAATAGTTATTTATATTTTATTGGCGCCATAGACTGTGGGACAGCTTAAGCAACGTGTAAGCAAGATGGACCAACTGACAGTCTGCACAAGGTGGAAATAATAAAGGAAAACTAGTACGATTCACTTCAGTAGCTTGCAAATTGCATTAGATGTTAAAAGCTGTAAGAAGCAATTGCTTTGCTCCTGCCTTAGTAGCAACACGAAAAAGAACAGAGGTACCCAGAAAGAAAAGAGTCACAATGGAAAGGCTGGAGTTGCATTCTTCAGTTTAAATAAGGTTTATTTAACAGAAATCTGAAAGGCGAAAGGAGACTAAGGCTAACACAGAAGCCCATGATGCGTTTTCCACCTTAACATATGTATGTGACAGCTGGGAATCCAGGGGAGGACACAAGTACCCAAATACATCCAAAAGCCCAGGGAAGACTTCCCAGAATTCAAGACACTGCCCCGGAAAGCACGCTCTCGTTAATGGTACTGGGAAAAAACTTAAAAGTATTAGTAGTTCTAGGAATAGTAGCCTCTAGTAGACAGAAGAAAGGGTCGGTGCTTTGCTGGCGTCCTGGGCAGCGTTGGTAATTCAGGATAAGTACCTGACACTGGGTGATCTTTTGTCCCCACTCAGTTTTCCTAGAGCACCCCATTTCTCAGAGCAGAGACTCAGAGCGCTGTTCTGTCTCTATTCCGGATAGCAAATCTGTGTTTAGGTTTTTGCTGTCAAGATATACAAAGCATGACCAGTTTGAAGTCCTGGGGTGATAGATGAATTTAGTGACAATTTAGAAGAGTTTCTAACTTTTGTATGAGTTTTGGCGTGGTTTTTTGGGTGTTGGGGGGGCTTGGGGGGACTTTTCAGGATGGGGGAGGGCTTTTATACCCAGTATGTATTTTTTTATATCCAGTATCTTACACCCAGTATTTTTATATTAGACTTGAAAAAGAGCCTGAGTGCCTGAAGGCTTCTCTGGTTTTTCCCCCTGCCATACCAGCTGGTTTTACAAAAGCTCTTATCTGCAAACCTGGTCTAAGGATGTTGGTAGGATAATGACAGTTACCCTGCCACTAGCGTCCGGAAATGCTTTTGCTTGTTCAGGTCTTGCAGAGATACAAGCTTATTTGGAAATCTGGGTCTTAGCTGCTGCTGCTTCTCTTCCTGCATCAACAAAGATTGCAGACTTCCCCAGCAAGGTCTCAAGGCATCTATTGCAACTCCGCTAGTTCTCTAAACGCAGGGACAACAATAGCGTAGTTGGTCACAAGCAAGATCTTCAGGGCAGAACAAAATGGTAACTACTTCCCTTCAGAGGACACAAAAAAAAAAAAAAAAGAGAGAGAAAAAGGAAGGGAAATGCAGTACCATAGCTTTAATGCTGCTATCAGACAAAAAATTTCTCAAATCACAAGTTTCCTCTAACCAAGCGTGAATCAAGGATCTATAGTGGCACTTAGAAAGAAGATAAAGCTCTTCCTCTCATGTCTCACCCTCCGTTTGCTTTTTAAATTTATGAGCTCTTTTTTCAGCACATCCCTTTCATAAACTTCCTGGTAGGTAAAGGAGAAACTGATTTTTTTCATCAACTAATATCCTGCGAATCCTAGAACTTGGGGACAATACTCAGGTAACAGGAATTTTCCTTTCCTGTTCTCAAGTCCATAGAGGTGGACTTCTAAAGAGAATTCTACATACCGAATTTAGAAGATTATTGTATTTAGAAGATTATGGAATGCTTCTGGTAGGATACTTCAATTTTGAAACAGTTAACAGTTAATTCATTGCTGTGTTGGAAATTTTATACCCAAGGCAAAATGTAGGTTTTTAAAAATGCTCTGTGTCAGTGTTATATTCCCTTGTAAATACCAGCCTGTACAATGGAGAGAAGGAGGAACTGAACAGCCTGGGAAGGAGACGAGGCCTAAGGATGGTCGACGTAAGGAGGAACTGAACAGCCTAAAGGCTGGTTGAATCCAGCATAAATCCCAACAAACTGTGGCAAACTCACGACCGTGTATGGGAAAAGGAGTTCATGGACATCAAGAGACACCTCTTCAACACCAAAGGGCCACCTTTGATGGGTCACCATGAAAGCCCCTCTGAGCCCAGGCCACGTGCATAATGACTATGCAAAAATATCAATCAGTTCCGAGAAATAGAATGAATATGTACGACTATTCCAGGAAAAAAATAATGGCTATGTCTGTAATCAGGTGAAATAAGCTTCGGTTGGGGCAGTGTACGCATACACGATATCCGACGCTGTGAACAGAGAAATGCTGCCTCTTAATGCCACACCAGTGCGACAGAGTTTCTTCTGATTTCGGGTAACATCAGGAATACGTTTTATTTGGGTAACCACTTTTTTGCTTTTTTGCGATACAGTTGTGTGACTGACTTCAGCTCTAAGGGAAGCAAGTACCAGGCTCTGTGAGGTTATTAATGGAGCTGAGTCACTGAACAATTTTGTCAGCATTTGGAATGTAGAGAAATCATTTCCCATCCACTCTTGGGAAAGA
>NW_010428401.1:30611-31876 GCF_000710305.1 Buceros rhinoceros silvestris | reverse complement strand
GAGTGATGGATTGTGTGTTTTTCTGCCTTTGAGTAAGACTTTCAAGTGTCTCATGTCCATCAGATGTGTGCCATAGCTCAAGAGATGTACACTCCCAGTTCCTGCTCCAGTTGGGAAGATACGGATTCATATCACCTGCTTAGCTTGGAAAATGAACCAAAGGCAGAATGGTTTTGTGGTGCGTTGAGCTGGTTGGCACCAGGTGCTCACCAAAGCTGCTCTATCACTCCCTCTCCTCAGCTGAACAGGGCAGAGAAAATACAATGAAAGGCTCCTGGGTGGAGATAAGGACAGGGAAATCACTCACCATTTACTGTCACTGACTCAACTTGGGGCAATGAGTTTAAATTTTACCAGTCAAGTCAGAGCAGAGTAATAAGAAATAAACCCAAATCTTAAAATACCTTCCCCTCACCCCTCCCTTCTTCCTGGGTTAACTTTATTTGTGTTTTTCCCTGCTTTTTCCATCCAGTGGCACAGGAGGACCACAGGGAATGGGGTTGTGGTCAGTTCATCACACTTTGTCTCTGCTCCTCCTTCCTCCTCAGAGGGAGGACTCCTCACACTCTTCCCCTGCTCCAGTGTGGGGTCCCTCCCACCGGAGACAGTTCTCCCTGAACTTCTCTACTGTGGGCCCGTCCCATGGGCTGCAGCTCTTCATGAACTGCTCCAGTGTGGGGTCCCTCCCACCGGAGACAGTTCTCCCTGAACTTCTCTACTGTGGGCCCGTCCCATGGGCTGCAGCTCTTCATGAACTGCTCCAGTGTGGGTCACAAGTCCTGCCAGCAAACCTGCTCAAGCGTGGGCTCCTCTTTCCATGGGGCCACGGCTCCTGCCAGGAGCCTGCTCTGGTGCAGGCTCCCTACAGGGTCACAGCCTCCTTTGGGCATCCACCTGCTCCAGCGTGGGCTGCAGGTGGATATCTGCTCCATGGGCTGCATGGGGACAGCCTGCCTCACCATGGGCTTCATCAGGGGCTGCAGGGGAATCTCTGCTCCAGTTCCTGGAGCATCTCCTCCCCCTCCTTCTTCACTGGCCTTGGCACCTGCAGATTTGTTTCTCTCGCATATACTCACTTGTCTTTCCAGCTGCTGCTCAGCAGCAGGTTTTTTCCCTTCTTACACACGTCGTTACAGAGATGCCACCAGTGTCACTGATGGGCTCAGCCTTGGCCCTCAGTGAGTTGATCTTGGAGCCGGCTGGCATTGGCTCGGTTTGACACAGGGGAAGTTTCTAGCAGCTTCTCACAGAAGCCACCCCTGTAG